>NW_027310242.1:0-133563 GCF_047496795.1 Chiloscyllium punctatum | reverse complement strand
CCACTCTGTCCCCCCGTCCCGCCCTCTGTCCTCCACTCTCTCCATCCCGCACTCTCTGTCCCCCTCTCTTTGTCTCCCACTCTCTCCATCCCCCACTCTCTGTCCCCCACACTCTGTCCCCCACACTCTGTCCCCCAATCTCTGTCCCCCTGCTCTCCGTCCCCCTCTCTCTCACGTTCTCTCTGTCCCCCTCTTTCTCTGTCCCCCACTCTCTGTCCCCCCTCTCTCTCCCGTTCTCTCTGTCCTCATCTCTCTCTCCCCCTCTCTCTGTCCCCCCTCTCTCTGTCCCCCACTCTGTCTCCACGCGCTCTCTGTCCCCCCTGTCTCTGTGTCCCCCTCTCACTCCCTCCTCTCTCCCAGCTCCCTCTCTGTTTTCCTGCCCCCCCCTCTGTCGCCCACTCTCTCCCCGTCCCCCCCTCTGTCCCCCACTCTCTCCATCCCCCACTCTCTGTCCCCCTCTCTCAATCGCCCTCTTCCTGACCCCCTCTCTCTGTCCCCTCTCTCTCTCCCCCAGTCTCTGTCCCCCTCTCTCTGTTCCCCCTCTCTCTGTCCCCTACTCTCTGACCCCTCTCTATACACCCCTTTCTCTCCCCATCTCTCCCCTACCTCGCTCCCCCACTCTCTTGTCCCCCTCTCTCTCTCTGTCCGCCTCTCTCTGTCCCACCCTCTCTCTGTGTCCCACTCTCTCTTTCCACCTGACTCTGACCTCCCTCTCTCTGTCCCCCACTTCCTCTGTCCCCCTCCCGGTCCCCCTCTCTCTCTCTGCCCCCAATCTGGCTCCCCCTCTCTGTCCCCGTCTCTCTGTCCCCTTTCTCCCTGTCCCCATTCCCTCTGTTCCCCCTCCCTCCGCCCCCATCTCTGTCCCCCCATCTCCGTCCCTCCCCTCTCTGTCTCCCTCTCTCTATCCCCCTGGTCTCTGTCCCCCCTCTCTCGCCCATTCTCTCTGTCCCCTCTCTCTCTCTGTCCCCCTCTCTTTGTCCCCCTCTCTCTGTACCCCCCCTCTCTCTGTCCCCCTATCTCTGTCACCCTCTCTTTGTCCCCCTCTCTCTGTCACCCTCTCTCTCCTGTTCTCTCTGTCCTCATATCTCTGTCCCCCTCTCTCTGCCCACCTCTCTCGCTGTCCCCCTCTCTGTCCCCACGTGCTCTCTGTCCCCCCGTCTCTGTGTCGCCCTCTTACTCCCTCCTCTCTCTGTCACCTCCCTCTCTGTCTACCCACTCCTCCCTCTGTCCCCCACTCTCTCCCTCTTCCCCCCCTCTGTCCCCCTCTCTCTGTCCCCCACTCTCTGTCCCCCTCTCTCTGTCCCCCACTCTCTGCCCCCTCTTTCTGTTCCCCCTCTCTTTGTCCCTCTCTCTCTCTGTACCCCCTCTCTCTGTCCACCTCTCTCTGTCCCCCACTCTCTGACCCCTCTCTATACACCCCTCTCGCTCCCCATCTGGCCCCTACCTCGCTCCCCCGACTCTCTTGTCCCACTCTCTCTCTGCTCCCTCCCTCTCTGTCCCCCCTCTCTATGTCCCACCCGCTCTGTCCCCACTCTCTCTGTCCTTCCCCTCTGTCCCTGTCTCTCTTTCCTCCTCTTTCTTTCCCCCGCTCTCTCTGCCCCCTCTTTCTGTCCCCCTCTCTCTTCGCCCCCATCTCCCTGTCCCCCTCTCTCAATATCCCCCCTCTCTCTGTCCCCCCTCTCTGTCCCACCCGCTCTGTCACCATTCACTCTGTCCCCAATCTCTGTCACCCTCTCACTCTGTCCCTCCCTCTCCCTCTGTCCCCATCTCTCTGTCCACCCTCTCTCTCTCTGTAACCCTCCCTCTGTCCCCCTCTCCCCTATCACTCAACCCTCTCTCTCCCCCCACTTTCTTGTCCCAACTCTCTTGTCCCCCTCTCTCTCTGACCCCCTCTCTCTCTCTGACCACTCCCTCTCTGTCCCCCTTCTCGCTGTCCCCCCTCTCTCTGTCCTCTCTTTCTTTGCCCCTCCCTCTCTCTGTCCCCCTCTCTCTCTATCCGTCCCCATTCTCTCTCTTTCTCCCCTCTCTCTGGCACCCCCTCTCTCTGTCCCCAATCTCTCTCTGTCCCCACTCTCTTTCTGTCACCCCTCTCTCTTCCCCCTCTGACCCCCTCTCTCTGACCCCCTCTCCCTCTGTTCCCTCCTCTCTCTGTCCCCCTTTCTCTTCCCCCCAGTCACCCCGCTCTCTGTCCCCCTGTCTCTGTCCCTCTCTCTCTGACCCCACTCTCTCTGTCCCCCCAACTGTCTCTATCTCTCCCGCTCTCTGTCCCCCTCTCTCGGTCCCCTCTCTCTCTGCCCCTCCTTCTCTCTGTCCCCTCTCTCCCCGTCTCTCATTACCCCTCTCTCTGCCCCCCTCTGTCTGGCCTACTCGCTCTGTCCCCCGGTTTCTCTGTCCCCTTCACTCTCTGTCCCCATTCTCCCTGTCCCCACTCTCTCTGTTCCCCCCTCTCTCTGCCCCCATCTCTGTCCCTCCCAGCTCCGTCACTCCCCTCTCCTCTCTGTCCCCCCCTCTCTGACGTCCCTCTCTGTTCACCACCCCCGTCCCGCCTTCTCGTCCCCAGCCCTCTCTCTGTCCCCCTCTCTTTGTCCCCCTCTCTCTCTGTCCCCCTCTCTCTGTTCCCCCTCTCTTTGTCCCCCACTCTCTGACCCCTCTCTATACACCCCTCTCGCTCCCCATCTGGCCCCTACCTCGATCCCCCGACTCTCTTGTCCCACTCTCTCTCTGTTCCCTCCCTCTCTGACCCCCCTCTCTATGTCCCACCCGCTCTGTCCCCACTCTCTCTGTCCGTCCCCTCTGTCCCTGTCTCTCTTTCCTCCTCTTTCTTTCCCCCGCTCTCTCTGCCCCTCTTTCTGTCCCCCTCTCTCTTCGCCCCCATCTCCCTGTCCCCCTCTCTCAATATCCCCCCTCTCTCTGTCCCCACTCTCTCTCTGTCCCCCCTCTCTGTCCCACCCGCTCTGTCACCCTTCACTCTGTCCCCAATCTCTCTGTCACCCTCTCACTCTGTCCCTCCCTCTCCCTCTGTCCCCATCTCTCTGTCCACCCTCTCTCTCTCTGTAACCCTCTCTGTGTCCCCCTCTCTCTCTTCCCCCTCTCACTACCCCCCCTCCCCTATCACTCAACCCTGTCTCTCCCCCCACTTTCTTGTCCCCACTCTCTTGTCCCCCTCCCTCTCTGACCCCCTCTCTCACTCTGACCACTCCCTCTCTGTCCCCCTTCTCGCTGTCCCCCCTCTCTCTGTCCTCTCTTTCTTTGCCCCTCCCTCTCTCTGTCCCCCTCTCTCTCTATCCGTCCCCATTCTCTCTCTTTCTCCCCTCTCTCTGGCACCCCCTCTCTCTGTCCCCAATCTCTCTCTGTCCCCACTCTCTTTCTGTCACCCCTCTCTCTTCCCCCTCTGAGCCCCTCTCTCTGACCCCCTCTCCCTCTGTTCCCTCCTCTCTCTGTCCCCCTTTCTCTTCCCCCCAGTCACCCCGCTCTCTGTCCCCCTCTCTCTGTCCCTCTCTCTCTGTCCCCACTCTCTCTGTCCCCCCAACTGTCTCTATCTCTCCCGCTCTCTGTCCCCCTCTCTCGGTCCCCTCTCTCTCTGCCCCTCCTTCTCTCTGTCCCCTCTCTCCCCGTCTCTCATTACCCCTCTCTCTGCCCCCCTCTATCTGGCTCCCTCGCTCTGTCCCCCGGTTTCTCTGTCCCCTTCACTCTCTGTCCCCATTCTCCCTGTCCCCACTCTCTCTGTTCCCCCCTCTCTCTGCCCCCATCTCTGTCCCTCCCAGCTCCGTCACTCACCTCTCCGCCCCTCTCCTCTCTGTCCCCCCTCTCTCTGACCTCCCTCTCTGTTCACCACCCCCATCCCGCCTTCTCGTTCCCAGCCCTCTCTCTGTCCCCCCCCTCTATCCCTCTCTCACTCTGTCCCCCTCTCTGTCCTCCCGCCACCCCCGTCCCCCACTCTCTCCATTCCCCACTCTCTGCCCTCCTCTCTCTGTTCCCCACTCTCTCCATCCCCCACTCTCTGTTCCCCTCTCTCTGTCCCCCACTCTCTGTCCCCCTCTCTCTGTTCCCCACTCTCTGTCTACCTCTCTCTATCCCCCTGCTCTCTGTCCCCCCTCTCTGTCCTCCTCTCTCTGTCCCACTCTCTCTATCCGCCTCTCTCTGTCCCCCTCTCTCTGTTGCCCTCTCTCTGTCCCCCTCTCTCTCCCGTTCTCTTTGTCAGCCCTTTCTCTCTGTCCCCCTCTCTCAGTCCCCCACTCTCTGACCCCTCTCTCATTATGTTTTCCCCTATTTCACTCTCTCTTCCTCACCTTAGCTCTCCCTTGCCTCTCGCTCTCTCTGACTCTACCTGCTCCTTCACTCTCTCTCCACTTCTCTCACTCTCGATCCCCCTACCTCAGTCTCTCTTTATCCCCACCTCCCTCTGTTTCTCTCTTAACATATCTCTTTCCCTCCTGCCCCCCTCCCTCTCTGATGCAATCTGTCTCCCTGACGCGTCCCTCTCCCTCTGATCCAGAGATTGGGGAGGGGGGTAGTCCCCATGAAACAACTGAAATCCTGTCCCACTCACGACAGGAAATGGGGAGGTCAGGTTGGAGTGCGGGGGGATCAGAGGGAGTTAAACCCAGCTCCTGAGCTCAGGGCGCGGTGCCCTCACCTTCCCTGAGGCCCAGGACTGGGGCTGAGTCTGTCTCTCTCCAGCTCAGCTTCTCCAACACAAAGACACACAACAACATCGGTCACTCTGCTGCTCGGCACGCTTTAATCAACATTTTTATTGGTTACAAATGGAAGTGATGGATGCAGTCAGTGGGATGGTGCCTTTTCTCACTGGCCCCTGAGTTGTGAGAAACATTGAAATGTTTCCCTGTAACCCCCCTGTGGGATAAGGATGGACAAACCAGCGCTACCCTCAGTCTGTTACCATACTGACAGGCTGCTCCATCACTGAAACACTGAACTGAAATGAGAAAATCCCGGATGGATTGATTAATGAGGGAATTTGATAGATGGATGGATTTGGGTGAAGGGATATTTCAGCACATTCTTCAGCTGCTGCCTGAACTTAGTCTGGGTCACGGCATAAATCGCGGTGTTTGTGCAGCAACTGAGGAGCTGCAGCATGAAGCCCAATTCCAGCACAAACCAATCGAGATACACAGACTGATACCCAAAATCATACATCCGGGCCCATATAGAATACAGCATGAATGTTGACCATAACAGGATGAAATTTGCCGAGATTACAAACAGTAAAATGATGGATTTTTTTCGGTTTCTCATTTCAGTGTCAGACTGAGCGTCCCCATTGGTGTGAGCGCGGAGTCTCCTGCGGGCTCTGCTGGTCACTAAAATGTGTCTGACGGTGAGAACATTGAGCAGCAGAATCAGGAGAAATGGGACACACGGGGTTAGAATGTGGTGGAGGAACTCGATTGTGACCCAGACAATGGAGGATTGAACAGCGTATGTTACATCACAAAACAAGGGGCGGTTCCTCAGCAAATACCGAGCCGTGAGAATAAAATACCAGGAAATGTTCTTTAAACAGCTCAGCACAGTCACTGCTCCCAGAACCACTGCCGCCGTTTTCTCACTGCAATATTTACTTTTAAGCTTCTGGCAACAAATGGCCACAAACCGATCAAAGGTGAAAGTGACGGTGAACCAGACAGAGCAGTCTGTGGCTGCATAAAGCAGGACGGCGTGGATATTACACACGGGGACGGAGTACCTCAGGAAATAAAACTGTTCCTGATAAACAATGGGAATGTGTCTCAGGATCAGGTCGAGGATAATGACCAGGAGATCCGCCGCTGCCATGGCCCCCAGGTAACGTCTGACGCATGGAGACAATCCACAATCTTTATAAAGCAGGACGTAGATGGTCACTACGTTAACTGTGAGGAAGGAAAACAAACCCATTATCCATCAGCCTGGAGGCAAAGGGACCCGTTTGATCAGGGACCCAGTGATATTTTCAAATGTGTCCTTGTATTCAGGGATTTATTAAAGTAATTGGAGCTGGAAAAACAAATGGGAAGGTCAGAATTACTGACAAAAATGTGACATAAACCACAAGAAACCCTCCCTCCCCAAACACACAGAGACACATCCATAAGGACAGATGGTTTCTAGAACATTCCCACACACTCGATCACTCGAGAGCAGACACAGGTCACTTCTTCCCAGTTCCTGATACGGAGGGTGGGAACGTTGCTGTCCTGAAGGATTCTCTCCCAGTTTCCTGAAGACAAACGGAGTTTGGGAATTCCTGTATTTTGGTCTAAATTGTGGTCGATCCTGTGTCGTGGAGAAGTGTAAACGCAGGGAAAATGTATTCACCCCTTTAACTGCCTGAGGGGCCTTCGGAACAGTGTCTCCTTCTCCCTGGAATGGGATCTCTTCCCTCGGGATCTTATCGTTTGTTCAATTCACTGACGTCCGGCCGTTCACAAACAATGTCAGGGACAGAACGTTCCGGGAAATGGCAGTTATAGAACGTCGGGGACAGAATGTTCCGGGGAATGTCAGTTATAGAATGTCAGGGACAGAACGTTCCGCGGAATGGCAGTTATAGAATGTCAGGGACAGAACGTTCCGGGGAATGTCAGTTATACAATGTCGGGGACAGAGCATTCCGGGGAATGTCAGTTATAGAATGTTGGGGACAGAACGTTCCGAGGAATGTCAGTTATAGAATGTTGGGGACAGAACGTTCCGGGGAACTCCTTGACCTGTCCATGACCTTCCCCCATCCTCTCTGACCTATCACCTCTCCCCCACCTCCGTCTCCCGATCTCCTTCCCAGCTCCCTTACCCCAGCCCTAGCTCCTGCACCAGCCCCAGCCCCGCCATCTCCCATTTATCTCTCAGCTCCCCGGCCCACAAGCCTCATTCCTGATGAAGGGATTATGCCTGAAACGTTCATTCCCCTGCTCCTCGGATGCTGCCTGACCTGCTGTGCTTTTCCAAGCACCACACTCCCAGTCAGGAAACAGTCCGAAACTGTTATACTCACAAGATCGGGCCTGATGGGTAATTTAGATTAGATTAGATTACCTACAGTGTGGAAACAGGCCCTTCAGCCCAACAAGTCCACACTGACCCTCCGAAGACCAACCCACTCAGACGCATTCTCCTACATTTACCCCTTCACCGAACACTACGGGCAATTTAGCATGGCCAATTCATCCAATCTGCACATCTTTGGACTGTGGGAGGAAACCGGAGCACCCAGACAAAACCCACGCAGACACGGGGAGGATGTGCAAACTCCACACGGTCAGTCGCCCGAGGCTGGAATTGAACCTGGGTCTCTGCTGCTGTGAAGCAACAGTGCTAACCACTGTGCCACCGTACTCACCCATAATGTTTCATGAAACCCCATCACCATCCCGGGGCATATCCTGTCCCACCGGCAGGACAGACCCACCCGTGGTGGGGACACCCTGGGATACAGTCAGGGAAGAGGTTACCCTGCAAATCCCCAACATTGATTCCAGAACCCAGGAAATCTCATGGTAACAGATCATGGTCAAGGAAGTCGCCTGAGGATGGTTGTCTCCTGCCCCCCACCCCTCCTCTTGGAAACAAATCAGAGGAAGCACTGAGGGTGATAAGGACTCAGACCATCCTCTGGGTGTGGGACTTCAATGTCCATCACCAAGAGTGTCTCCACAGGCCCACCGCTGCCTGAGCAGGGACAGGTTTCAATACACAACAGCCAGACTGGGGGAAACATTCTCACCAAGCTCCTTGTCCCAGATGGATCTGTCCCTGACAGTATCTGTAGGAGCATCCAGTACACAGTCCTGGTGGAGGCACACTCTCAGCCTCATATTTGACACACTCAAGATTAGTGTGTTGCTGGAAAAGCACAGCAGGTCAGGCAGCATCCCAGGAGCAGGAAAATCACCGTTTGGGGCAGCAGACCTTCATCACGAATGAGACTGCGAGCCTCCGGGATGGAGAGATAAACCATATTCGGCGTACTGCTCACTGTGTGATGTGGCACACCCTCCTGTGAAGGAGGGCATACTTCTAAAGGACCGAGCACATGGAAACTGGCCCCATGAGGCACTGTGGGATAGTAACAGCCACAGCATCAATGGCCTTCCCTCCATCATAAAGTCAGAAGGGGCCTATTCACTGATGGTTTCAAAATATTCAGCACCATTCACAACTGCACCGATACTGAAGCAGGCTGTTCAGCCCATCAAGAGTTTTAAACAGGAACAGAATGAGGCCATTCAGCCATTGGAGGCTGTTACTCAGCGATTGAAGCAGATCTTTTAATCTCTCATCAGTTACACAGGAAATGGAAGGAACATTCAGCATTTCAAAGCTGCTACACAGGAATACGGGGAGCTGTGCAGACCACAGCAGCGCATTGATCTATAAACCCAGACTAGATATCTGCCCACGGCGGAGTGCTGTGCTGACCACAGCAGTACATTAATGTCTGAACATGAAAGAAATATCCATTCAGTATGTGGAGCTGCACGGACTAGACCATTGCATTATCTATGAACCTCAACCAGTTAGTCTGCCAGTGAATTAATCTGTAAACCAGGACCAGTTACACACACACACACCCCCAGCATGTAGGACTGTGTACCCCACCCCAGTGCATTGATCTGTAAACCAGGAGCAGTTACCCTCCCAGCATGTAGGACTGTGCACACCACCCCAGTACATTGATCTGTAAACCAGGAGCAGTTACCCTCCCAGCATGTAGGACTGTGTACACCACCCCAGTACATTGATCTGTAAACCAGGAGCAGTTACCCTCCCAGCTTGTAGGACTGTGTACACCACCCCAGTACATTGATCTGTAACCCAGGAGCAGTTACCCTCCCAGCATGTAGGACTGTGTACCCCACCCCAGTGCATTCCTCAGTAAAACTGTGTTAGATCCCTGCCCAGTGTGGGGAAACTTGCAGCCCGGGCTGGAAGTGACAGGATGTACAGCTCCCATCCATTTCCAGCTCCATATCTCCATTGTTGCCATGACAAGGGGGTGCTATGGGTGTGAACATCCCTGCCAGAGAGAGATGGTGGGGGAAATCAGTTTAAATATCACCACATGGGAGGGGTTTGGAGAATAGACAGAGATGGGGAGACTGAGAGACAGTGTCATGGAAGGATGTGTTCCCAGGTTTCAGAATGCTGAAATGTCGACAGTTCGATAACATCCTGTAACATGAGCCAATCTTCCCAAGAAAGATGGGAAAAAGGGATATTGGTGTGAGGCCAATGAGCATTTGTTCTGCATCTTTGTTACTGGAATTGCTTTGAACAGAATCGATGACTCATTGGGCAGATTCTAACAATAGTTTATCTTTGTTTGATTTTCCTTGAGTGTGACAGAGAGATCGTCCACACGATGCTGAGCTAGTTTCCTGGTGCTGCCGTATTGGACTCATCTCATTAACTACCCAGCCCACCCCATGGTGGTCCTCTCATATAATGCCAGCCCAATTCTTCCACCCATCATTGTGGGTGGTACTCACCATCGCCCGGATGCCTCTGGATATTGATTGATCCCTGGCACTGGTGCCATTTTTAAAAGGCCAAGGGTCTTTCTCAGTTCGGAGCTGCCCTGCAAAGTTTACCCCGAGCATGGCAGACCATGGGCAATTACCCCGCTGTTTGTCAACAGGGGCGTGGAGGTGCTGGTGGATGAGCTAGTACTGAATGAAACCATTCTCTTTTCAGCAGAGGCCACACCACCAGGCCCACCGAGCATGGTCTGAGCTCCCTACCCAGCTCAGTGCAGTATCTGTGGTCTGAAGAAATGTCCAGCAATACAGGACAAGCATCAATAGCCTTCCCCGTTCTGTCAGGATAAGGGTCACCGTATTCTCTCTGCTCCCTCACACTCAATTTACATCTGTTATAGCACCGACCCCGAAAAAGACTCATGGTCCAACACTGTCATTGCTGCATGAAGCACCTTCCCTCTCTCTCTCTGTCTCTTTCTCTGTCTCTCTGTCACTCTCTGTCTCTATCTGTCTCTCTCTGTCACCCCGTCCACTTTACCCCCCACATCAATAACATTGCATGGATACAACACTGTGGACTGACTCCCTCCGGACACCTCACCATGACCCCCTCCCCGCCTACACTAACACTAACAGTAGGACCACACCCACTCCCACCCTCACTCACTCCCTCTTTTCCTCCCATTCCAGGAGAAAGAGCCTGAAATAGGACAGAAAGGGCCAAGCCGGGTGGTGGGGTGCCCAATATCCGTTCCCTCACCCCCTCGCCCTGCTATGTGGGGAGGACCCTGTTAGGAGCCGTAGAGGACCAGGGCACCTCGTGTGGAGATTCTAAAACATCCACGTCCCACCGACGGAGTAAGGAGCAATGTTCAGTGAAAGGCAATTCTCACTTTAAACCCACTGGCAGCTCCGTTTCCCCCCGGCACAACTTAGAAGCCATGGCCATGATGCCATCTCCCTTTTGTGTCGAGCTGGTACAAATGGAATCCCCATGGTCTCGGTGGGCAGGAGGGTGGGCTCTCAACACATCGTCACCACCACCTCCCAGGAAGAGAGCACCGAGACTCCCTCCTACACCTCCCCCTGTAAACAGCTCAGATTCTGAAACTGATCTCTGATAGTTACTGCTCTCCCCACTTGTCCTGACATCTTCAACAATCTGTGCTCATGTACACACAGGACTCTCTGGTCCTGCAGCCCCATTATAACGGTACGACCTGTATTAAACTGCCTTTCCATGTCCTTCCTACCACAGTACATCACCTCACACTGCTCTGCATTATCCCCATCTGCCTTACACCTGAACACTACTCCAACGTATCACTGTCCTGTTAGAGTTACACACTGTCCTCCATAGACTTCAGAGTTCTTCCAGGTTCGGTACCATCTACAAACATTGAGATTGTTATACTGTCACAGTCCCCATGAAACAACTGAAATCCTGCCCCACATACACGAGTATGAGCAAGTGAAATACTGATATGTTCCTATGGATAAAGTCGAATAATGACATACTGGCAATGGAGCAACAAAAGTCCTGACACACACCAGAGGGAGCTAATGAAATATTGACAAACTACAGAGCAAGAGAAATCTGGATAGGTCCCACTTATCGATATTCATCAGGGTATAATGTGATGAATTTGAAAGTGTGTACTGTACCTTTAAGGGAGAGGGAATGCTATTCTGAACTGAGAGCTTACAAATACCTGAGATATGAGAGGATAGAAAACCCAGAAACTGTATATTGCTGTCGAGCTGGAGTCAGGTAATAAGCAGTTAAGAGAAAGGGGGTCCCAGAGTTGTGAATAGTTAATGTAAAATGTTCACTGTCAGAGTGAAAAAATAAATTGATGTTTTTATTTAAACAGTGGAATTTGGGAGTTCTCTGTCCCTCATATTTTAATAGTTTACGAGGCGAATTGAGCATTTCTTTATATTTAGTTTAAGTTACCAGATGAGCTTCACGCCGTGCCCTAACCATCCCCGTGTGTATATCTGTGTGTCCCTGTGTGGGGCAGGTCTGGCAGTCTCTGTGGTGCTTAAAGTGATGCAATGCCACCCTCTGCGGGCCTCCCCACGCCACTGCACAGGCATTGACAGAGGGTGAAAACCAACAGGGATTCATTCAGATGGGGGGAGGAAGAGGGCAGCTGCTCACAGCACCATCCAAACTGATGTCTGATCCATGGACTGATCTAAATGACCTTTAAATGTTGTAACTGTCCCTGCTTTCACCACTTCATCTGGAAGTTCATTCCACACACAAGCCAGCTTCTGTCAAACATATTTACCTCTCACGACTTTTATAAATATTTTTCCTCACATCTTAAAATATCCCTCAGTTTTGAATCCCCAACTCTAGGGAAAAGACATCAGCCCTTCAGCTTATCTGTACCCCTCATTATTTTATAAACATCTGTAAAGTTACCCCTTAACCTCATACTCTCCAGTGAAGAAAGGTCCCAGTCTACCCAGCCTCTCTTATCGCTCAATCCCTCCTCTCCCAGCAACACTCAGGTTAATCTCTTCTGAACCCTCTCCAGCTTAATAATATCAAAGTCAATAATATCAAAGTGAATAGTCAAGTTGTTTTCTAAGGGTACGGGGGGCCCAAAACTAGAGGACATAGGGTTAAGGTGAGAGGGGAAATATTAAAGTGACCCTAGGGGCAGCTTTTTCACCCAGAGGGTGATGTGCCTATGGAATGAACGGGCAGAATGACCAGATTGGACACAGTATTCCAGAAGAGGTCTCACCAATGTCCTGTACAACCTCAGCATGATGTCCCAATTCCGATACTCAAAGGTCTGACCAATGAAGACAAGTGTGCTAAATACCTTCTTTACCACACGATCTATATGAGATGCAAATTTTAAAGAATTATATCTGACGGCCTAGGTCTCTGTCCTACAACACTGCCAAAGACCCTACTTTTATTTGTATAGGTCCTGCTCTTGTTTGATTTACCAAATCCAATACCTCGCATTAATCCAAACTCCATCTGCCACCCCTCAGCCCAGTGTGTGACATTACTGCCGTCTCACCCACCCGCTTCAATTTTAAAATGCCCATTCCTCTCCAGACGGCCTGCACACTCCGGCCTTGATTTTCACAAAGACCCTGAGCTTGGTTTGCCTTGTGTGGATAGGGGGAGGAGGGACAGGTTGCAGACACAGTCAGTGGGGAGGAGAGGCTGGACAGGAATCACCGGCCAGGAAGAGGGGAGTCGCACGTTATAGTTGGGTAAGAGTGATCGGTGTTTTGTGAATAGAAATTACGCTCTTCTTTCGTCTCTGGTGTTCAGTAATAAATATTCATTTGAGACTCTTCATTGGGCAGAGTGTGTCTGCAGGATTTCTTTCCCTAATATTGCAGACTACAGATAATAGCGATTAAAGATGTTCATAGTTAATTTGGATAGCACAGCACATACACTCAACATCCTTCAGTTCAGACAAATATCTTGTATTTGTTTAATAATACAAAGTGTTTTGTGTATCTCAGTAATGGTAACCTGATTATAATAAATCCACACCGAGCTGAAAGTAGGCACTAAAATATGACCCAAAGCTGGGGATGGTTGTGTAGTGGGTAATGTCCCTGCCTCTGAGCCAGAAGTCTGGATTTGATTCCAATTCCTGAACTTGTGTGGTAGTGTTCCTAGCTCTGGTCTAGTAGGACTGGATTCAAGTCCTGCCTGTTGCAGAGGTATGTCCCAGCATGTCAGGACAGTCTGATGAACAAACACACAGGAGAATACTGTGACAGCTTTATGGGTATTGCTGAGTGATGCTAGTGTCCCTACCTCCGGGCACAAAGGTCCAGGCATAAAGCACACAGAAGTGTCTCAGGATACATCTGAACAAACTGATTAAAATGGATTTAGAATTGTGACTTGATGGAGAAGGAAGAGGTGTCAGTATTGCATTTCAGAATTTAGGCCCAGGATGACTGAAAGTACAGATATTCTTGTTGATTGAAGTCACATTTCGCAGCAGTAAAGGTTTATAAAATCAGAATGGTCATGGAAAGGGTGAGTAGTCAGGGTGTTTCCCCAGTTTTGGGGCGTCCAAAACTAGAGGGAATTGTTTGAAAGTGAGAGGGGAAAAGTTTTGATGAGGCCTAAAGGGCACCTTTTCACACAGAGGGTGGTATGTGTATGGAATAAGCTGCCAGAGGAAGTGGTGGAGGCTGGTACAACTACAGCATGTAAAAGGCATCTGGATGCTGACAGACCTGCCGAGCTTTTCCAGCAATTGCTGTATTTAAAAATACATGCATTTTAACACAGGTATTCTGAATACATTAAATATTTTATTTTTTTAATGACGCAGGGCCATGTAAACATATTTCAAATCGGCCGAGACCATTTTCTGCTAAGGATATGGCTCTGTGTATGACAGCAGCAATGATGCACCTACATGGAACAGGGAATGTGATGGAGACACAGTTTGGACAATGTACAAGGAGACCTCACATGGTCCAGTTTGGGAAAGGACGATATTATTGTCTTATTCAGCTCAGAGAGGGAGAAAATGTAATCTTCCTGAGAAGGAATGGCCTATTGCACTGTCCGTCCTTCATTGTCCCTCATCACAGCAATGTGTGCGAGCTAAAACAAACTCAACAGTCATCATTACCGTTCTTATTTTTATACTATCCCTGCAGTGTTGAAACAGGCCCTTCGGCCCAACAAGTCCATACCAACCTTCCCAACTTTTACCCCTGACTAATGCACGTAACCTAGAAATCCCTGAACACTACAGACAATTTAGCATGACCAATCCACCTAACCTACACAGTTTGTGGTAGGAAACTGGATCACCCATTAGAAGCTCACACAGACAAGGCAAGAATGTGCAAACTCCACACAGACAGTCACCCAAGGCTGGAATCGAGCCCAAGTCCCTGGTGCTGTGAGGCAGCAGTGCTCATCACCGTACTACCCTTTGGGTGCTCCCTGAGCAGAATTCATTGGAATTTACTCACTGACTAAAGCAAAGGGAATTCAGCCAAATCCAACTCTCCCAGGATGGAATCCATTGCTCGCAGCTGTGTGAGTACAATATCTTCAGAAGCAGAATAACGTTTTGGAGAATCTCAATTTTTACTTTTGTCGTGAGTTCCAATAATATCTGGACAAAGTTCTTTCAAATTAAAATTGCAAAAGTTTTGTTAATCTGTGTGTTTGTATGTCTGTATGTGTGTGTGTGTGTGTGTGTGTGTGTGTGTGTGTGTGTGTGTGTGTGTGTGTGTGTGTGTGTGTGTGTGTGTGTGTGTGTGTGTGTGTGTGTATACATGTGTTTGGGTGTGTGCGTTTGTTTGTGTGTGTATGTGTTTTGGACGCCCCAAAACTGGGGAAAAACCCTGACTACTCACCCTTTCCATGACCATTCTGATTTTATAAACCTTTACTGCTGCGAAATGTGACTTCAATCAACACGAATAGCTGTACTTTCATTCATCCTGGGCCTAAATTCTGAAATGCAATACTGACACCTCTTCCTTCTCCATCAAGTCCCAATTCTAAATCCATTTTAATAGTGTTTGTGTGTGTATGTGTTTGTGTGTGTGTATGTGTTTTTGTGTTTAGAAAGGGAAGTATTAGACCATAAGACCATAAGACATAGGAGTGGAAGTAAGGCCATTCGGCCCATCGAGTCCACTCTGCCATTTAATCATGGCTGATGGGCATTTCAACTCCACTTACCCGCATTCTCCCCGTAGCCCTTAATTCCTTGTGACATCAAGAATTTATCAATCTCTGCCTCGAAGACATTTAGCGTCCCAGCCTCCACTGCACTCCGTGGCAATGAATTCCACAGACCCACCACTCTCTAGCTGAAAAAATGTTTCCGCATTTCTGTTCGGAATTGACCCCCTCTAATTCTAAGGCTGTGTCTATGGGTCCTAGTCTCCTCACCTAACGGAAACAATCCTTTCCAAGCTATTGATTATATATGTGCAATACCCAAACAGTTTGCCATTCATCTTTCCACCATAGTTTGAGTAACATTGCTCTGGATCATGAACATGTTGTGTTAGCAGATTAAAGAAACTAGCCTGACTTGTTCCTAAAACTGACCCAGACCCAGTGTGAGACCGATATTGTCGGCTATATCACCGATCTGGTCACATTTAACATTTGTTATGAGCAGTGGAGGAGTGGGACTAGAAAAGGAAGCAGTGATCCCAAAAAGTCGGGAATCTATAGACCAGTGAGCCTGATGTCAGTGGTGGGTAAGTTGTTGGAAGGGATTCTGAGGGAAAACCTTTACATACATTTGGGAAGGCAAGGGCTGATCTGGGTAGACAACGTAGTTTTCTGCATGGGAAATCATGTCTCATTAATTCGGTTGAGTTTTTTGAAGAGGTGACAAAGAAGATTGATGAAGACAGTTTGGTAGGCATTGACTATATGGACCTCAGCAAGGTGTTCATTTCAAGAATAAAGAGCAAAGAAAATTTACCGCCCAGGAACAGGCCCTTCACCCTCCAAGCCTGAGCCGATCCAAATGTACTGTCTAAATCTTTCGGTCTATTCCTAACCATCTGTATCCCTCTGCTCCCCACCTCCTCATACATCTGTCCAGACGCATCTTAAATGAATCTCCACCACCTCTGCTGGCAACACGTTCCAAATGCCCACCACCCTCTGTGTATCCCCCTTAAACATTCCACATCTCATCTTGAAAGCACGACCTCTCGTTATTGAATCCTTCACCCTGGGAAAAAGCCCCTCTCTATCCACCCTGGCTATACCCTTCATGATTTTGTAAACCTCAATCAAGTCCCCCCTCAATCTCCTTTCTTCCAGTGAAAATAAACCTCACCTCCTCAGCCCCTCTTCATAGCAAGTATTTCATTCCGATTGGTAGACAAATGAGTATGGTTCGGTCACATGGGACACAGAGGAAGCTCGTCACAATTGGCTTGAAGGAAGAGGGATATTTTTCAGACTGGAGGCTTGTGAGTAGCAGTGTGATGTAAGAATGAGTACTGAGTTCACTGCATTTCATCATTTATGTAAAGGATTTAGATGTGAATATAGGGGCCATAGTTAGTAAGGTTACAGATTACATCAGAAAGGTGGTGTAGTAGATTATCTCAGAGTACAACGAGACCACAATTAGATGGGACAAAAGGGCAAGGAGTGAGAGATGAAGTTTAATTTAGATAAATACGAGGTTTTGCATTTTGTGAACGCAAACCAGGGCAGGAATTATACACTTGATGGTAAGGTCCTGGGGCGTGTTGTGAAACAAAGGGATAAGTCTGCAGGTACATTGTTCCTTGAAAGTGGAGTCGCAGGTAGACAGAGTGGTGCTGAACACATTTGGCACATTTCCCTTAATCAGTAAGAGCATTGAATAAAGGAGTTGTGGTGGCATGTTGTATCTGTACAGGACGTTGGTGAGGCCACTTTAAGAATACTGCATACAACTCGGTTTTCTGCAGAAATGATTTCAACACAGATGTCCCAGGACAGGAGGTTTGAGCTGTAGGGAGAGGTTGATTAGGTTGAGGTGTTCCCCCCTGGAGTCTCAGAGGTTGAGGGGCGACATTATAGAGGTTTATAAAACCATCAGGGGCATGGATATTCTGAACAGCCACGTTCTGCTGTCCAGGATAGGGGAGTCCAGAACAAGACAGCATAGGTTGGAGGGGAGAGGGCGAATGATTTAGAAGGGAGCTGAAGGTAAATATTTCACACAGAGAGTGGTGTGTGTACAGAAAGTGCTGTCAGAGAAAGTGCTGAAGGCGGTTACAATCGCATATTTAAAAAGTGTCTGAAAGAGGAGCCATATTTTCCAAATGCTGGAAAATGGGACTGGATCAGATTTGATATCTGATCGGAGTGAACAGATTGTACTAACGGGTCTGTTTCCATTCTGCATGACTCTCTGATTCTATAAAAAGGATGATGAATAATTCTGAAAGGACCTTTCAAGTGGGAATTCTCTTCACTGGAAGTTTATCGTGCCCCCATGCTCACATTGATTGAAAGCTGCATTAGGTAAATATTTGACAGAGAAGTGAGTCATGCATAATGGGATATAGACAGGAAAGTGGGGCTTTTAGTGCCTGGTAGAGAAGGCTCAAAGCATCTAATGACCCACTCCTGCTCCTCAGTCCCATGTTCCTGTGTTCCATTCAGCTCCTCAAACCTGCTAGAAAGGAGCAGTTGGAGGCTACTTACTCCTATAAACTGTTGCACAGAAACAGAGGAGACCATTCAGCCCTTCAAGACTGTCCCACACGCTTTGAGGTGATTTGGGAAATGTAATTGGAAAACCCAGGCACGGGTATGAAAGAGGCCCCTCATCTCTCTTTAAAGAGCTTTCCCTCTCTGCAACTTGTGCTTCATTTGTTGGTCATGTAGTAGATCCAGAATCACTGTGAATACAGGCCCTATACCTCTCCCAGAGATGGCTCACAAAATCCTCTGGTCACCCTGACTGAAACATTCAATAACAGAACACCCATGAAAATAACACCCACTAACTTTCCAATAACAGAATGTGAGAACATCAGAAACAGGGGCAGGTCGTTCACTCCCCAAGCCTGCCATGCCCTTCACTAAGATTGTGGCTGATCTGCTCTCGGTCTGAAATCCTCTTTAATCCCCAATTCCTCATAGCCCTCACCTCTCTGACAGGTCAATATCCATCTACCTCCTCTTCAAATAATTTCAGTCATCTCATTCCCCAAACACTCTTGAGAAAAGAAATCCTGACATCCAAGCCCACCTGTTTGAAAAAAACACTTGCTGCTCCTATATCATGGTTTATCGATATGAACAAAAGAGGTTGACTCAAGGGTTCAGATATAAATGACTGGCCCTGATATCAAGGCAGTGGTTAACTTCTGCTGGCATCAAGGAGCTTAACAAAACTGGAATTAATGGGAATCAAAGTCGACTCTCCACTGTTTTGAGTCAAACATGGCACAAAGGAAGGTGTTCATCATCTCAGTCCTAGGTCAGCTCTGTGGGAGATCCTCAGGGTAGCTTCCTCTTCACAAACATCTTCAGCTGCTTCATCAATGTCTCCCCGACCCACCCTCCCCACCATAAGATCAGAAATGGGGATGGTCAAAGAAGATTCCACAATGTTCAGAACATTTTGTCCCCCCTCAGCTCCTGAACTGGTCTGTGTCCATGTGCAGCAAGACCCAGACTCCATTGAGACTTGTGCTGTTAAATTGTCCTTAACATTCATGTAACAGCACTGCCTGACACTGCACATTGCCACAGTAAAACAAGAGTTCATTCAGCACCTCACGCTGGTTTCACAGGAATATGAGGAAGCCATTCAGCCCATTGACACTATTGGAGAAGAACAGGGAGAGTCCATTCAGTACCAACAGCCTATTACTCAGGAAGAGAAGGAGTCTAGTGTGATGGACCACGCCAGAGTTCCTCGAAAATATTTGACGGCAGTAGCCGAGATTCTAATATTTTCTTAGTTTAAAGGGAATGTAAAGGGTCTGTTCCAGATGCAATGTGACAGCATCAAGAGAAAATTCAGTGAGCGTAGCAGCCAGGAGGCATTCACTGAAGCTTCCAACTCTGTGGAGACCCCTATAGTTTTTAATGTTACTGAGAAACCAAAACCCAGAGATCCTAATCTGTGAGAGCTGGCCACACCAATTCAGGCTGCATTAAAATAAACACAAGGCCTCCCTAGCTTTTTTTTCAAGTGGTCTTAACTAACCAGCTTGGTAATGATTGTTCAATCTCTCTCTTAAAAGAAACCAGGACAAAATAACCTCTTAAAGCTACAGCATCATCACACTTGTCAATACATCGAACTATCAAACAGGAACCAGGGGTAACCAGCGCCCTTGGCCCTGTCCAATCGGACGAGGAAGAAGTCAATCAGCCCCTTGAGTCACTTACACAGGAACAGTAGGAGGCCATTCCCACCTCAATGCACTTACATGAGGGCAGAATGTGGTAATTGATGCTGATTCCTGAAAAATGTCTTATTCCCGAAACGTCGATTCTCCTGCTTCTCGGATGCTGCCTGACCTACTGCGCTTTTCCAGCAATCGACACTCTATCCGATCCTGGATTAGTGGTGCTGGAAGAGCACAGCAGTTCAGGCAGCATCCGAGGAGCAGTAAAATGGACGTTTCGGGGAAAAGCCCTTCGAGGAGGAAAACTTCTTCAAGGCAGGCATCCTTGCAAGAGGATTCGCAGTAGGGTTAAAATCAACTCGGTAAAAACAATGACTGCAGATGCTGGAAACTCTGATCTCCAGCCTCGGCAGTCTTACGTGTCTCCAGATTGATGCTCCAACATGATGATCAATTGGAGCAGAGGCTGCACAGACAGACTGCTCCACGTTGTTCCTCCTGGCTCCGTTGCTCATGATAAACATGTGGGACTTTAACGTGGTTTTCTAGTGGTGAGAAGGGAAGCCATATGTCTTGTGTGAAATCTCAAGAAGACATCTTTCATCCCCAAGAAGACAGCCTGGTATTCTCTATGCAGGGTGGAAGCTGGTGGGAATGATTACCTGTTTCAGATGGAAGGTATTGTGGCTGCTGTTGGGGATTGTGAGCAACTGATGTTCAGTACAGGGTTCACACGCCGACTGCACAATAACGGGTGGAGAGTTAGTAAAGGCATATACACTATTAGGAAAGTCACGTTAGACTGATGAATGGACTCTCTAAGTTCAAATAATGCTGATCTTGTTCATGTTGACCTCGTCTAGTGCATGTCCTGTTCAGTGTAACCTGTATGCCTTAATCTGTCCAAGTCTATTTCCACCCTATGATCTGTCTGGTCATGCTTACTATGATCTTCCTCCACTGCTCATAAACAAAGTGTTTCCCTGTACTGAGGTACACGTGACAATAAATCAAACCAATCAATCCTGGGTAAAGTATGGAATTTCTCTCCCCATCAATGTTTCTTTTGGAAATAAGTGATCGCTGCCACTCCTCGTGTTTCAGCGTCACCATTTCCTCGTCTCTCACAACTCCACATATTAAACACTCAGCTTCTTTACTCTATCCTCATGTTACCATCACCCGTGTCTGTGGTAAGGAGATGATTCCTTACAAAGGAGATCAAATCTGTACAGAGTGCCCCAAATGCCCTCTCAGCAAGGCTCTACAACAGCCGGAAGATGGCTTTACTTATGCACTCGAATCATCTTAGAATGAAGCACAGCATACCATTGACTGTACCCATTACTTACACAGGGTTTGATTCAGACCGGTCAGCATAGACTTGTGAGTGGGAGATCATGCTTCCCAAATTTGTTAGAGTCCTTTGATGAAGTGACCAGAAAGGTTGACGAGGACAGAGCGGTAGACGTAGTCTCGAAGGATTTCAGTACGGCCTTTGATAAGGTTCCATATGGTAGGCTGCTCTGGAAGGTTACATGGCGTGGAATGGTGGGGGAACTGGCCAATTGGATACACAGTTGGGTTGTTGGTAGGAAGCAGAGTGTTTAGTGGAAGGATGCTTGTCAGACTGGAGGCTGGGTCCATTGCTGTTTGTTATCTATGATTCTCTATGATTATCTGTGACTGCAGACACATAGATATGGGATAAAACTTTTCAATGATCTCCGAATCAGCCATTCAAGACACTCTATTGTATCAAACTGCTCTGAGATCTTAAAGGATAAACCTGGACCGAACACCCGGCCCCAACCTCAATATCGGAAAAAGGGAACGGGAAACACAGTCCTGTTGACACTACAGAGACTACCTTCCTAACATCTGAGAGCTTGTGACAACAACAGACAATAGACAATAGACAATAGTTGCAGGAGTAGGCCATTCAGCCCTTTGAGCCTGCACCGCCATTCAATATGATCATGGCTGATCATTCCTAATCATTATCCTCTTCCAGCCTTATCTCCATAACCCTTGATTCCACTATCTTTAAGAGCTCTATCCAACTCTTTCTTAAATGAATCCAGAGACTGGGCCTCCACTGCCCTCTGGGACAGAGCATTCCACACAGCCACCACTCTCTGGGTGAAGTAGTTTCTCCTCATCCCTGTCCTAAATGGTCTACCCCATATTTTTAAGCTGTGTCCTCTGATTCGGCACTCACCCATCAGCAGAAACATGTTTCCTGCTGCCAGAGTGTCTAATCCTTCATAATCTTATATGTCTCAATCAGATCACCTCTCAGTCTTCTAAACTCAAGGGTATACAAGCCCAGTCGCTTCAGTCTTTCAGTGTAAGGTAATCCCACCATTCCAGGAATTGACCTCGTGAACCTACGCTGCACTCCCTCAATAGCCAGAATGTCTTTCCTCAAATTTGGAGACCATAACTGCACACAGTACTCCAGGTGTGGTCTCACCAGGGCCCTGTACAGCTGCAGGAGAAGCTCTTTGCTTCTATACTCAATTCCTCTTGTTATGAAGGCCAGCATGCTATTAGCCTTCTTCACTACCTGCTGTACCTGCATGCTTACCTTCATTGACTGGTGTACAAGAACACCCAGATCTCTCTGTACTGCCCCTTTACCTAAATTGATTCAATTGAGGTAGTAATCTGCCTTCCTGTTCTTGAGAAGGTGGTGGTGAGCTGCTTTGTTGAACTGCTGCAGTCCACTGTGGATTCAGTGACAGGAACATCATTGAATGCCAAGCAGCAGTGGTTAGATTGTATTTTAGTCGTGATGGTCACGGTGTGGCATTTGTGTGGCGTGAATATTACTTGCCACTTGTCAGCCTGGATACTGTCCAAATCTTGTCACATTTGGACATGGCCTGCTTCAGTATCTGAGGAACAACAAACATTTCTGAGCATTGTACAATCATTAGCGAACATCCCAACTTCTGACCTTATATTAGAGCCAAGGCCCTTGATGAAGAAGCTCTGAAGATGTATGGGCCTAGACCACTGCCCGAGCAACTCCTACAGACTTGTCCTGGAGCTGAGATGACTGGCCTTTATCAACCATGACCATCTTCCTACGTGACAGGTATGATTTTTACCAGCGGGGAGTTTGCCCCTGATACCCATTGATTGCAGTGTTGCTAAGGCCCCTTGATACCTCACTTGGTCGAAGGCAGCCTTGTTTTAAAGGGCTGTCACTCTCACCCCACCTCTGGAATTCAGCTCTTTTGTCCATGTTTGAACCACGGTAATGAGGTCAGGAGCTGAGTGGCCCTGGTGGAGCCCAAACTGGGCGTCATTGACCAGGGTATTGCTGAGCAGGTGCTGCTTTAAAGCACTGAGCCCTTCCACCACTTTACTGATGATCGAGTGTAGACTGATGGGGTGGTAATTGGCCGGATTGGATTTGGTATGCTTTTTATATACAGGAGATACTTGGGGTAATTTTCGACGTAATCGGGGAAATGTCATTGTTGTAACTGTATTGGAACAGCTTAGCTAGGGCAGTGACAAGGTCTGGAGAACAACTTTTCAGTACTATTGCCAGAATGTTGTCAGGGTACGTACCCTCTGAGGTATCCAGTGTCTCCAACTGAATTGGATGTTGCGTGGACTGAAGCAAATTGGCTGATGACTGGTAACTGAATCGCTGTGGACCACTGGAGGGGGCTGAGGTGGATCATCCACTCAGCACTTCTGACTGAAGATTGTTGGGAATGTATAAACGTTATCTTTTGCACTGAAGTGCCGGGCTATTCCATCATTAAGGATGGGGATACTTGTGGACTCTCCTCCTCCAATGACTTGTTTAATTGTCCATAACTATTCTCAACGAGAAGTGGAAGGAATGCAAAGCTGAGATCTGAACCTTTGCTTGTGGGATCACTTAGCTCTGTCTATCACTTACTGCTTATGCTGTTTGGCACACAGGTAGTCCTGGTTGGTGACTTCATCAGGCAGACACCTCATTTTCAGGTATTCCCAGCGCTGCTCCTGCCCTCCTGCATACTCCATTGAACCAAGGTTGATCCACTGGATTGATGGTAATTGTTGTGAGGGGGATATGCCAGGCCATGAGGTTGTGCTGGAGTACAATTCTGCTGCTATTGATGACCCACAGGACCTTATGAAAACCCAGATTTGAGCTGCTAGATCTGTTCGAAGTCTGTCCTATTTAGCACGGTGATAGTACCACCCAAAATTGTGGAGGTTATTCTCAGTGTGAAGGTTTGACTTTGTCTCCACAGTAACGATGCGGTGGTTACTCTTACCGATACTGTCATGGACCAATGCTTCTGTAACTGACAGGTTAGTAAGACAGTGGTCAAATATGGCTTTTCCCTCTTGTTGGTTCCTTTACCACCTGCCGCAGACCGAGTCGAGAAGTTATATCCTTTTGGACCCAACCAGCTCAATCAGTAATGCTGCTGCTGAACTACTCCTTTTGTGAACATTGAAATCTCCCACCCAGAGTACATTTTGTGCCTTTGTCACCCTCAGCGCTTTCTCCAAGTGTTGGTCAGCTTGGAGGAGTACTGATTCATCAGTTGAGAGAGGCTGGTACATGGTAATCAGCAGGAGGTTTCCTTTCCCACGTGTAAACTAACGCCATGAGACTTCATGGGATACAGAGTCACTGTTGAGGACTCCAAGAGCAATTCCCTTCCAGCTGTATCCTACTTTGCCACCACTTCTGCTGTGTCTGTCCTGCTGGTGAAACAGGAGATGTCCGGGGAAGGTGATGGGGTGTCTGGTACATAGTCATTCTCACGGAATCTGACCTCAAATACAAGGTCAGGCAGTTGCTTCACAAGTCTGTTTATTTCTATTCACTGTTTCCTGCCCCTGTCCCACTCTAGAAGCTTGTCCATATATTCGCCCCAATCCACGAAGATTTGATTTTGCAAACTAGGCTGGGAGGTTTATCAAAATTGTTCTGAAAATCCACATGTTTTACATCCATTGCTTCTCTTTCATTTGTCTTCCAGTCAGTTTCTCAAACGTAATTCCCATTTCATAAATCTATGTTAGTGTTGTCTATGACCATTATTTTCAGTCCCAATAATTTCTCCCAAACCATTTACTTACTATGTTCTATGTTCCATGTACTATTTAGTTTTCCACGCCAGACTGGGTTTTCCTGGTATCGTCAGAAAGTTCTGTGAAAACAGAACTGAAGTTGTGGATTCATAGTTTTGCCACTTCCCTGTTTCCCATTCTCCATTCTCTGGTTTCAAACTAGAAGGATCCTGCACTGTTTTGTCATACTTCTCACCTTGACATAATTTGACAAGCTATAACAGTTCACTTTTATAACCTTTGTGAACATTATCTTCAGAAACCTATCAATTCCTGTCTTAAGCTGCTCAGCTCCACATCATACACACACAGGAGCATAGTCTCTGTATCAACAGAAATACAGCACGATCTATATTAGTCCCACTTTCCAACACTTCCAAGTGCTCGTCCAAGTACACTTAACGGTTGAGAGGTTAGCTGTGACAACTCCCTTCTCAGGAAGTAAATTCCAGACTTCAACACCCTCTGGGTGAAAAAAAAGTAATCTTTAAATCCTCTCTGAACGTCAAACCCTTCACTTTAAGGTGTGCTCCCTTGTTCTTGACCCTCTGTCTAAAGTGAACAGCTGCTGTCTATCCACCCTGTCCATGCCCCTTGTTAACTTAGCCTTCTGAATCACATGCCCCGCAGCCTCTTCTGCTCCAAAGTAATCAACCCGAGCTTATCCAACCTCTCCGCATAGCTGATATGCTCCATCCCAGGGAACATCCTGATGAATCTCCTCTGCAACCCCCTCCAGTACAATCACATCCTTCCTTATAATGAGGCTCCTAGAACGACATACAGTACTCCATCATGGACTAAACCAAGCACTGTACAGCACTTATAATCGACTCCCTGAATAATAAACGCTCCACCCAAGGTTCAATTCTTAACTCGTCCATACCCTGTTCAGTCTCATTCAGGGATGTGTGGAGAAACACCCTGTGAGCTTCCTCGCGTGCTGCCAATCATTGTGTACACCCCATGTCTGGTTCCTCCTTACAAAGTAAATCACCTCATATTTATCAGGATTACATTCCATCTGCCATTGATCTGCCCATCTGATCATTCCACTTGTATTTTCCTGAAAAATCAGAACTTCCTCCTCACTGCCAACCACCCGGCCAATCTTTTTGTCAAACACAAACTTACTTATCACAACTCCCACCCATCCACCCACTCCCCCTCCAGATTCACATCTATACCATTTATGAATGCTACCAACAATTAGGGACACAGCATTGATCCCTGTGGTACACCAGGGGACACTGGTCTCCAGTCACACAAACAGCCTTCTCCCACCACCCTCTGACTCCTGACACTAAGACAATTTTCGTAGTAACTTTTCAAGTTTCCCTCGATACTCTGAAATTTTACTTTATTTATTTCAGGTTCCCATGCGGAACTTTGTCAAAGGCCTTGCTGCAAAACTAAATAAGCGACCTCCTCAAACTAATTCAATCAAATTCATTAGATGCGACTTCACTCTGATAAAGTCATGATGATTATCCCTGATCAAACCTTGCGTCTCTGATTAGAGTTCAATTTTCTCCTTCTCTATTTTCTCCAGTAGTTTCCTGAACAGTGATCTAGTACTCGCTCATCTATAGTTACCTTGGAAAATCTCTACCACCCTACTGTGAATTTGGAATCATATTAGCTGCTCTCCAGTCCTCTGGCACCTCCCCTATGGTCAGATTCTAATTAAAATTTCCAGTCAGGGTCTTTCCTCCCTTGACTCCAACAGTATCCAGACCTGCAGATTGGTCGAATTTTACACCAGACAAAGCCTCAAACTCCTGCTCGTATTTTACATCAATCTCTTCAAGAGCTTTCCAGTCCATCTTCTCGAATTCTGTACCTGCATCATCCTTCTCCCAAGTAAAACAGCTGTGATGTTTACATGTAACAATCTATCAATGTTCTCCGGGTTGACGCACTGATTGCCCCTTTGGTTTCTAATGGACACTAACTGTTTGCTGATTATTCTGTTCTACTTGTCCGTGCAGAATATCGTGGGATTCTCCCTAATCTCGCCTGCTTTGAACTTCTCCATGTCTCTCTGCTATTCAGACCCCTCAATGTTCCTAAGTTTCTAAGTTTCACTACAATCACCTCTCATGTTTTGAAACTCGAGATCACAGGCTGAGTTTCCCCATCAGACAATCTTGCCATTTTATGGATTAATCTGGAGAATACCTTTCGCAGTTCCTCTGTAGTCAGTAGATTCTATCTTCGATTGGGACTCCAAACGGTACACAATACTCTAAGTTTAGTCTCAGCAACACTATATACAGCTGGTGCATGACATCTTCTATATTCCAATTACATTCACATGAATGTAAACCTAATTTTTAGTTTCCTATTTGCATGCGTTCTTCCCAATTCCTTTCAGTTTAACTTTTCTTATGATGATAGTGGGAGAGTTCTTAAAAAAAAGATCCTCCTGAATATCCAACGATACGTTATCCATTAGCTCCTCATTGCCTACTCCACAAGAATCATCTTCAAACTATTCCAAAAAATGTTTGTCACTTATGGTTTTCATTTCATCGATGCATTATCATCCTCCCCAGACTTCCCATTACCTTCTATATATCCAGTAACACGTTCTTTGTAATTCAGCCCAAGAGACATCCGACCGTGGATTACAAGTTAACTGATCTGTAGTTCACCACTCTCCATCTTTATCCTTTCTTTAACTATTGGATAATATTTATAACTTTTGCCATATCCAAATTGGCTAAATATCTTTCGGGAATGTATTGGAAAATAACATGAAAATCTGAGATGCAATCAATACGCCTATTTTTGCTTCCTCTGAAATTCTTGTATGAAGTACATCTGATCTGCCAGATTTATAAATACTCAATCCAGCTTTCTTTTAAAAGATGACCTCAACACTGATAAGAATGGTCTTAGACATTACTTACACAAGTCCCATGGTCACTTGGTATTTCTGGGAGAATTTCTGGATATTCTGCCTTGAAGATAGACACAAAGAACCTGTTTCTTTCCCCTGTGATTTCTCTGTTCTCTACAATAAATTACCCTGTCCGCACACCTACTGTTCCACATTTGACCTTGTTTTTACTTTTGTTTCATACACTGATGTAAGTTTTTTTAAAGCAGTCTTTATTTTTTTAGCAGTCTTTTTGTTTTTCTTTAGCAGTCTCTATGGTTTTCTTTAGCAGTCTTTATGGTTTTCTTTTGTCTGCATGCTGTTTCTCTTTTTGATTTCCTTATCAATTTCTTGGTCATCCGTTGCTGGGTCCTATATTTCTCCAAATCCACTAACTTACTACAAAACTTGGCATTTTTCTAAGCTGCTTCCATTGATCTAATAGGTAGTTAAAGGTGAGACTGAAAGGGTTAGGCCAGAGAGGAGGATGGACCAGATTGATGGGAAGGAAGATGAATGCATAAGAACGTTCAAAAGGGGGAGTGTGCTGAGTTGGAATATTGGACTGGGATAAGGTGGAGTTAGGGGAAATGGGGATACTGGTGAAATCTACATTAATCCCCTGTGGTTGGATGGTCCCAAGGCAGAAGAGGAAACTTTCTTTATCCATGCTTCGGGTGGTTAGGGTTTGGCGATGGAGGAGGCCCAGGACTCTCATGTCCTTGGCAGAGTGGAAAGGAGAGTTAAAGTGTTCAACCACAAGGTGGTGGAGTTAGTCAATGTGGCTGTTCCAGCGATGTTCTCTGAAATGATCCACGTATGTCTCGCCAATGTAGAGAAGACCACACTGAGTTTTAAGGATGCAGTAGATGAGGCGTTCTGTCTCCCTTCATCACCTACCACTTTCAACACCACCTTCATCTACCTATCACATTCCTAGCTACCTGTCTCCTGCCACACCCCCTTCTCATTTATCTCTCAGCCCCCTTGACCCAGAAGCCTCATTCCTGATAAAGGGTTGTGCCCGAAACGTCAATGCTCCTGCTCCCAGTACGCTGCCTGAATGTGCTTTTCCAGCGCCACTGATCTCCAGCAGCTGCAGTGCCCACTTTCTCCTCACACCTTCAGGGCTTGCATGATTCAGATTTATGACAGTTACTTCAAATAAAACAAAAACTACCGTGTACTCAAACAGCATAAAAGAAAAACAATGCATTGTGATCACTGTTCCCAAAAGGCCCTTTACAGTAAAGTTTTCAATTAGCTTTTCTGATCATCCAACACCAATTTCTAAATAACCTGATCGGTAGCTCAGTGCTCGACAAAATGTTAATGCCAGCTATCTAACACATGCTCATGAAATCCATTTTTCCCAGCATTAGCATTCAGTTGGGTTAACACAGTTTAGATATAATGTAAACAGGACATTATTACCGCAGTACCCACAAATGTGCATATCTCATTTTCCTGTTTTATAACATGTCCAGCATTTGTATTGCAGCTTTCACTTTGATATATAACTCCCATCAATGTTTGCTCCTCCTTGCTGTTTTGACGCTGTACATTACAAGATTCTGTAGAATCTGAGCGACGTGGGCTTTGGTGAGATTAATGTTAGAAATCATCTTGCCACATCATTTATGATCTTCTTAAGCCCCATTGTGACATTTTCTCCAGATCTCCCGTTATGCTCGTGGAGTAGAGAATGACAATGATCGTTCATAAATGCTCTGTATTCCCCCAGAGAGCTGAGATCGCACATTGTCGAGTTTGGTGTTCCGTTGATGTTATTGTATGTTCCAACACAGAGATGGAGAAAAATGCTCCCTGCCTGAGAAGCAGCAGCCGATTGATCTCTCTCTCTCTTACTTTGTTCCGCCCAATAGCAAAGCGTGAGACCATAAAATCCCTGAGTTATCTTTACCATTCGTGAAGGATTCCTGGTGAGGATTCATGGGAATCTCCCCACTGCCTGAAACAAACGGAATTCAGCCAAATCCAACTGTTGCAGAAAGAAATCCCATTACCAGCATCTTGTGTGAGCAAAATGACTTCAAAGGCAGAATAATGTTTGGGACAGTCTGTCAATTTACCATTTTCTATGAGTTCAAATTTCTGTGTCTCACATATTTTCTAGAAAATGAGCTCTGATGTCTATGTCATTGGCCACCTAACTAAACTGGTTGCATTTAAAATTTGTTGTAACCAGTGGGGGAGTGGGACTGGATAAGGAAACAATGAGCCTCCAACAGTGGTTGGAGCACAAATGAGAAATTCTCAAAGGATTGTTCAAATGGAAATTCCCTTTCCCAGAAGTTTGTGGTGCCTGGATGATTACATTTATTCAAAGTTGTGTTGTATTCAAACATTTGACAAACACGTGAATGTAGGAAAATGGTGTCCAGGCAGAAAAGTGGTGCTGAGACCACAATCACATCACTTTTTGAGTGGTGGAGCAGTGACAAAGTGTCTAATAGCCCACTCCTGCTGCTCAGTCCTATGTTCCTATGTTCCATTCAGCTCCTCACAGCTCCTTAAAGTACCAGATGGAGGCCACCTGCTCCAAATGCCGTTTCCACAGAAACACAGGATATCATTCAATCACTCAAGACTGTCACACACGGTTTGTCGTGGTTTGGAAAACGATATTTGGAAAACCATGTTGGTTTCGAAAGACACCACTGGTGTCTTTACAGAGTGTCTCCTCTCTGCAACTTGTGCTTCATTTGTTGGTCATGTTGGAAACCCAGATTCACTGTGAATACAGCCCCATACTTCACCCAGAAATGACTCACAAAATACTTTACTCTCTCTTACTGCAACATGCAATAACAGAATGTTCAGGAAAATTACAATCATTAACTTTGTAATTACAGAACATGAGAACATAAGGCGCAAGATTAGGTAACTCGGGCGATCAAGCCATTGTATACCATCATGGCTGATCTACTGTTGGCATTAACTCGTCTTTAATATCCAATTCTTCACACCCTTTAGCTGTCTGACAGGTCAAAAATTCATGTACCACCTCTTTCAATAATATCCGTGATGTAACTCACCTCAGTCTCTAGCCCAAATAATTCCTGGCATTGATTACCCTCTATGAGAGGAAAATACTCCCTACACATACACTATCATCCATTGATATGAACAAGAGGTGAACACAGGGGCTCAGGAAAGAATGAATTCAAAAACAAGGCAGTATTTGAATGAGGATAGCATCAGGACCACCTACTTATTTGAGCTTAATGGGAATCAGGTGTACCCTCCCCACTGGTTTGGGGTCTTTCAGAGCACAAAGGAAGATGTTTGTGGTCGGTGACTGACAATCCTCTCAGTCCGGGGACATCTCGGCAGGAGATCCTCGGGGTAGCTGCCTCAAAACAAACATCTTCAGCTGCTTTATCACTGTCTCTCCTCATCATAAGATCTGAAATGGGGATGGTCACTGAAGATCACCCAATGTTCAGAACAATGTGTCACACCTCAGCTCCTGAACCAGTCTATGTGCAGTAAGACCCGGACAACATTCAGGCTTGTGCCGTTAAAGTGTCGGTAACATTCATGTAACAGCAAGGCCAGACAATTTACATTTCCACAGTTAAATGAAAAGCTCATTCAGCATCTCAAGCATGTTAGAAACGGATATGTGGAAGCCATTCAGCCCATAGAAACTACTGAACAAAGAGAGGGATAGCCCATTCAATCCTCCTGCATGTTCCACAGGAAGAAGAGGAGTCTGGTTACCACATTGATCTGTTAAACAGGAACAGGCAGGGTCAAGTCAGACCCATTAACCTGTTGCATGGGACTTGGAGGAGGTCATTTAGCACCTCGAGACACAGGAGGGTGTCATTGATGCTCCAACCTGAGAAATCAATGAAGCAAAGAATGCATTCAGAGACGGCTCCATGATATTCCTCGTGGCTCCATTACATGTGGGACACATGACACTTTAACGGGGTTTAACGCTGGCAGTGAGGAAGAAAGCCAGATGTTTTGTGTCAAGTCTCAGAGAGGCATCTTCCATCTCTGAGAAGGCAGGCCCATGTTCTCCAAGTCGTCAGAAGCTGGTGGGAATAGTTATCTGTTTTAGAATGAAGGTATTGTGGATATTGTCGGGATTGTGGATAACATGGCGTTCAGTGCAGGATCACACACTAAAAACACTATATTAATATGGGGAGAGTTTATTAATGACTGACCCTCTGTCGCTCTCAATCAACATGTGGAGTGGGGGTGGGATGAGGGGGACGTCCTCAGAGACTCTTTACCTATTGAGAACCATGAAACCCGAGTTAAAAAAACAAAGCCATGGAATTTATCACCGTATCAGTGCCGGGTTAGAACATCATGAGTGATTGTCCATCCCTCTTAAGGTTCAATGCAACCACCTCTTATTCACTCACTGAGCTTCACTCACTGCTCGTGGTGCCATTATCCCAGGGATTAGTCTGGTGAAACTTGAGAGGAAGTCTATCCACAGTATCTCAAATACTGCCTCAACAACACTCTCAGGGATGATCGCAATAAAAATTTTCTCTCACTTTGACATCGCAGTTTCTTCCCTGTGCCACAAAAAGCCATTCCTTCTCTTTGCACTACGACTGACATGGAATTTATAACTCCCTTACACCTGTACGTTAGCATCAATAAATCCAACACCAGATTTGCGTATGGAGACGTGCATCACTTTCGGGGAGAATTTCAATGAGATTGAATTCACATAAAATAGGGGATGATCACCGACCTGCATAGAACTGAGCTGTAGGAATACGGGAAACAGACATAGGAAGGGAGCTATCTTTACTTCTGTTCTTCTCTCACAGGATGTATGCAGCCCTAGTCAGGGCAGCATGTTATGCCGACCTTGAATTGAATGTTTGGTTCAGCTGTTCCACTGGACAGCAAAGAGTAAAACACATTCCTGTGGGGTTGTAGTGTTACAACATAGGATAAATTCTCCTGCTTAATTTAAAACCAGCAACAGGGAAAAGTTTTATCCTCTGCATATTCTGTGACAATTCTAGAGTGCAAAACCAATTAAAGTAAAAATTAACAACTTTATTTCTTAAGGAAAACAGGGAATAACAGACGAACGTCTATTTACAACTTCTTCCTCTAACCTATCTTTTACCTCCCCCAACCCCACGATACTTGTCCGGTTATACTCATAATTAAGACCTACAAAACAAAACTTCTAATCTCAAAACCAAGAAGCTTTCGGTTCTTCTCTATATTCCTGTCTTGATTTCTTCTTTGGGATCCAGCTTTACCAGTTACGAATCAATACAGGTACCGAGAGGAGAGCTATGTTTCAGGCAATCTTTGCATGCTGGTAACTTAGCAGTTCTCCTCTCAACTGCTCAATTTCCCACGGTATTGTACCCCCCCCAAACCATTGGATCGTGTCATTGGCTTTTAAGATTCTCAATATACTAAATTCAATCTTGATTGGAGGTGGGTATTTTGCGGTGTAAATCAAACTGTTTGGCTGAATTTAATTTTGCCTTGAGACAATGAGCTAATCGAGTTGTTCAACCAAATGTTACACTAAATCTATTTTTCGGAAGAGTTGGTGCTGTCAGGTAGTTATTGCTGGCTTTTCATCACAGAAGTCACACTGAAATCTGACTAGGGAAGAATGGCACATTGACTTCCCTTAAGGACTTGGGACAAGCAGAAGGGCTTTTAGAGCAAATGAAAATCGTTACTTTTAAATTCCACCAATTTCCCTCATGGGATATCAACAGAGTATTATTCTGTGGCTCTAGAGTATGAGTCAATGGCTTGAACACCATAAACTGTTGTCCCGTTTGTGCAGAGAACAAGTTAAACATCCTCAACAACAATTATTTAGTGACCGATATGTGTGTAGAATGAACTTGAAACTGTTGCATCAGAATTTTGAAAAGGCACAAATCATGGTTTATTCAGAAGTTGCACTGAAACTGAGAACGAGACTGGGATATCATTACGGTGGAAATGGAAAGGGTTGGTGAGTGGAGAGGAGCTGGAGATGTAAATCTGTGAAGGACAACATGGATTATGGAGTTTGAGAACATTCTGGTTCCTTGTCGCATATCAGTGAGTAATTTATGAATAGTAGTTTGATACTTATAATTTAGAAGGAAAGGAGTTTTTGTTTGGAACTGAAGACATTGTCTTGTACTTTCCAAAATGTATATATCATGAGCAGAAATTCATCCAACCCGGTTTAGTAGACAAATATAATGACTTACCAGGAACACCAACTATAGCGAGGATGGGATAGTAACCACCTTGAATAATCCAAAGGATATCCTGGATCCGTGATGCTAATGATATCCAAGGCAGCGAAAGATAGTAAAGGCCCGAGGATAAACTCCTGTCTGTTATTGCAATGTTCCAGTCTAATGATCTCAGATTCTGATACATTGTTGAACCATTCCAGCCTAATGTTCTCAGATTCTGATACATTCTTGGAACATTCCAGTCTAAAGTTCTCAGATTCTGATACACTGTTGTACCATTCCAGTTTACTGACCTTAGATTCTGATCCATTGTTGGAACATTCCAATCCAAGGTCCTCACATTCTGAACCATTATTGTAACGTTCCAGTCTAATGTTCTCAGATTCTGATCACTTCCCCCCTTCTCTCGAGCAGTTGATCCCTGTTAGTGCTGTCAGCGATGCTCCTACTCATACTATGGGATAACACATTGACAGAGCCCATTTATCATTCAACGATGGAAACTCTCTAATGGGATAATTAGGATCCACGGAGATTGACATTAATTACAGTCACTGAACAAATATCTCCAGTTAACCCCTTTCAATTCAATATTGGTTTTATTAAAATTAAAAAGAACGTTTAAAATTTACATATTTGGCATGGAATATGTGGGGGTGACTGAGGGAAGGAATATTGGAGATGGTAGATTGAATGCGTGTAATCATTCAATCTGCATTAGATATATGAGTAATGTCAACGGTTTGTCAGAACATAAACAAGTTTCTCCGTTTATAAATGGAAACATACAGTCTGTAACTACTGATCAGTAATTATAATGTCAGTAAAATATGGAGAGAACTTTTCTTGTACGCAATCTGACAGGAAAATGTACCTACGACAGCATGAGTGATAACACACATGGCATGGATGTGTTAACAGAAAATATGAGGGCAGGTGAGGGTCATGCTGTTAATGTTATCGATGTCAATCAACTGTGATTACGTACCATTCACTGGATTCCAGTTGCAGTGTGATTATGATATTGGGGGCATGGCTGCTGAGACTGGAGGGAGGGAACATGATAATTCCCAATCATCAGTACTGAAATGTTACTTTTTATAAATCATTTGAAGATCAAATTAAAGAATACAACTCCAATGAGGAATGAGGAGAGCCAATATTAACCATATAACCAGAAGATATTGAAGCAGAAATTTGGTTATAAGGCCCATTGAGCCTGCTCCGCCATTCAATGATGGCTGTTAAGCTTCTCAACCCCATTCTCCCGCTTTCTATCTGTAACCCTTGATCCCCTTTACAGTCAACAACCTAACTGTCTCACTCTTACATATACTCAATGATCTGGACTCGACAGACATCTGTGGCAGTGAATTCCATGGATTCACCACTCTCTGGTTGAAGAGGTTTCTCCTTATCTCTGTTCGAAAAGGTCTTCACTTTACTCTGTCCCCTCGGGTACTAGTCTCTCCTACCATTGCATATATCTTCCCAACATCCATCTGTCCCAGGTCATTTAGTATTCTCTAAGTTTCAATTAGGCCTCCTAACATTCTTCTGAACTCTGTCAAATACAGACCCAGAGCCCTCAAATATTCTTCATATACATGCCAGTTTTGCATTTTTGGCACCATTCTCGTGGATCTCGTCTGAAAACACTCCAGGACCAGTACATCCTTCCTGAAATATGGGACCCAAAACTGCGCACAATAATCCAAATGTGACGTGACTAAAGCCTTGTAGAGCCTTAGAAGTACATCCCTGCTTTTATATTTAAGCCCTTTTGAAATAAATGCCATCATTGTCTTTGCCTTCCCAACTACTGACAACCTGCAAGTTTACCTTTCAGGAGTCCTGGACTAGAACTCTTCAGTCTTTTTGCACTTCAGACTTCTGAATTTGCTCGCTTTAAAAAAAAAGTCCATGCCTCTATTCATTCTGGCAAAATGCATTCCCACACTTTTCCACATTGTACTCCATCTGCCACTTCTTTGCTCACTCTCCAAACCTGTGAAAATCCTTCAGCAGGTGAAAGTGAGGACCGCAGATGCCGGAGATCAGAGTCAAAAAGTGTGGGCATAGAAAAGCACAGCCTGTCAGGCAGCATCCGAGGAGCAGGAGATTCGACGTTTCAGGCATAAAGTCTTCATCAGGAATGTGGGGTGGGCAGGGAGGGGCAGAGAGATAAATGGGAGGGTCTGGGGCTGGGAGGAAGGTGATTGCTAGAAGAAGGTGGGTGGTGATAGTGATCGGTCAGAGTGGAAGGTGGAGTGGATAGATGAGAAGGAAGATGGACAGCTAAGACAGTTCAAGAGGGCGGTGCTGAGTTGGAGGGCTTGATCTGGGATAAGGTGGAGGGAGTGGAGATGAGGAAACTGGTGAAATTGTCCTTGATATCGTGTGTTGTGAGGGTCCCAAGGCAGAAGATGATGCGTTCTCCCTTCAGACATCAGGTGGCTAGAATTTGGCAGTGGAGGAGGCCAAAAACTTGCAAGACCTTGGCGGAGTGGGAGGGGGAGTTGAAGGATTCAGCCACAGGGCAGTGGGGTTGTTGGGTGTGTGTGTCCGAGAGTGTTCTCTGAATCGTTCTGCAAATTGACGTCATATCTCGCAAATGTAGAGGAGACCAGGAGCAATGGACAAACGAGATGAGATATTTGGATGCACAGGATGTTCTCTGCCTGATGTGGAAGGATGCTTTGGGGCCTTGGGTGGAGGTGAGAAGGGAGGTTTTGGCACAGGTTTCATACCTGTTGTAGTGGCAAGGGAAGGTGTCGGGAGTGGAAGGTGGCTTGGTGGGGTTGCGTGGACCTAACGAGGGAGTTTGTGAGGGAATGGTCTCAGCAGTATGATGATAGGGGTAGGGAGGGAAGTAGATCTCTGTTGGTGAGGTCTGACTGTTGGTGGCAGAAAAGGCGGAGCATGATACGTTGTAGCCTGAAGTTGGTGGGATGGAAGGCAAGCATCAACAAGGTTCTAACTTGTTGCAGTTGGAAGGGTGGAGTTCAAGGGGGGAGCTGTGGGAAGTTAAGGAGATGCGCTCGAGCACCCTCCTGCAGCCGAACCACCTCTTCAATGCTACCTGTCCCTCTATCTATCCTTGCACTGTTTTAAAGCTTAGCCAGAATGCCCTCAGTTCCTTCATATTGATAATGAATGCACAAAGTGAAAAGTTGTGGTCCCAAAACTGAGTCTTGTGGAACACCACTTGTCACTGGCTGCCATCCTGAGAAGGACACTTTAATCCACATTCCCTTCTTTCTGTCAGACATGCCAAACTTCTATCCATGCTAGCTCCTTGCCTCTAATACCATGGGCCCATACCTTTCTCAATAGCCTCATGCATAGCACCTTGTCAAAGAATTCTTGAGATGCAGATGGATAACATCTATTGGTTCTCCTTGATCTAATCTGCTCATTACTCCCTCTAGCTATTCTAGACGGTTTGTCTGGCATGTCCTCCCTTTGATGAAACCACGCTGACTCTGTTCTATTTTACCAAATATCCAGAAATCCCATCCTTCACGATGGAATCCATGATTTTACCCACAACCAAGCTAATCAGTCTGCATTTTTCCATCTTGTGCTTAACTCTCTTAATAAACGGGGTGTCATGCTCGCAATTATACAGCCATTTGGCCCTTTCCTGATTTTAGTCATTCCTGAAAGATTACCACTGACGCTTGCACTAACTCTTCAGCTATCTCCCATTCAAGGCTGGGGTGTAGTCCATCTGGTCCAGGTGAGTTATCCACATTCAGGCCATTCCGTTTTCTAGCAAGTTCTTCGTGGTGATGGCCAAGAACTACCCTCTCACTATCTTGAATTCTTGGGAAATAACTCGTGTCTTCAACCGTGAAGGCTGATGCAAAGTTCCTCAGCCATTTCTTTGTTTCCCACTACCATCTCTCCAGCATCATTTCCCAGTGGTCCATATTCACTTTTGCCTCTCTTTTGCACTTTATATATCTAAAGAATCTCTTATAGTTTCCTTTATATTTCTGGTTAGCTTACCCCCACATTTAATCTTCTCCCTCTTTATTTATTTTTTCTTGCTTTCTGTTGGCCCCAATTCTCCAGTTTCCTTCTGCCCTTCACAGCATTATATGCTTGCTCTTTTGAATATATGCAATCTCTAACTTCCCTTGTCAGCCCTGGTTGCCTCATCTGCCCTGTACCATGCCTCTATTACTCAGCATGAATCTCTGCAGTTTCTCCTGCATCAATCTCGGAATCACCTGCCATTGCCACTCCCCTGTCTTTCCTGCTAGACCCCTGTCCCGGTCAACTCTACCCAGCTTCTCCCTTATGCCTCTCCAGTTGCCTTTATTCAGCTGAATTATTGTTAACTCTGATTCTAAATTCTCTCTAAAATTGCAAAATAAATTCAACAATGTTCTGATCACTGCTTCTGAAGTTTTCCTTCACCTTGTGCTGCCTTATCTAGCCTGCATCATTAAATCCAGTGTCATCTGTTCCTGAGTGGGCTCCACCACATGATGTTCCAAAAAGCCAGCCTGTATACATTCCTCAAATTCCTTTTCTTGCGATCCACGACCAACTTGGTTTCCCATTCCACTTGTATATCGAAATACCCCATGATAACTGTAACTTTGCCTTTTCTACAGATCTTTTCTATATCCTGGTGTATCTTGTGCCCCAGCTTCTGACTACTCTTTGGAGGCCTGAGCAAGTCTCCAACTGTGGTTGTCTTACCTTTGTGGTTCCTCAATTCTACCCACGCAGATTCTACACCATCTGACTTACTTTCTTTCTTACTATTGATTTAATTTAATTTCTTAATAATAATGTTAACCCACTCCCTCTGCCACCTATCTTTTCGATAGGATATATGTCCTTGAATATCCTGATCCCCTTGCAGCCACCTCTCTGTGATGTCCATCACGTCATACCTACCAATTTCAATCTGTGCCTTAAGCTCATTTATCCTATTCCTTATACTGCATGCATTCAGGTCTAACCCCTTCAATCTTGTATTAACGGTCTCTCCTCTCATTGTCATTTGTTTGTCCAGTGTGATTGAAGTTTGATTGCTTACACTTTTCATACACTGTGTCCTATTTGCACTGTGCTGGAGATTTTAATAACCTCTCCTGAGCTCTGTACTCTTACCTCCTCTTTTCTAATAAAACCCTATAACAGAACCTCCAACCCTGCCAACGCACACAGACTCCTAATCAGTTTTGAGCTCTGTCTACAGCCTTAGTTAGGATTCACTCGGACTATGGTCCCAGCACAGTTCAGACAAAGACTGTCCTATCAGAACAGGTCCTTTCTTCCTCAGTAACAAAATGTGTTTATTTACCACAAAATACAGGGACAAGAATAAAGCATTTCTGCACATACCAAAACATGAAAACTACAAAGAGACAAGTCTGTTAAAATACACTTAAAATGTGGAGCTATATGAATTGAAAGGTGAATTACAAAACCACGGACGAGGTGTTCAACCTTTATCAGTCATCATTTGACCCACAGCTGAGATGCTGATTTCCCCCCAGTCAGTGATCCCCTCACTGAGATTCTCTCACCCTGTCTCTCACACATTGTCTAGAGGGACTACAGTTCCTGTTAGCCCAGAATATTTAAATTAATTCACCTTCTCCCTGGAACCAATCTAATGCTATTTTGGACCTTGTTCAGCCGTCAGCGACCCAGCTCTGTGACATTATTGGCGATTAATGATTTGGGATGACAGCATAGTGCTCACAGGGTACAGCACCAGACAAAGGGCTTGCAATCTGTGGTAGTTCTACATAAAATTTCTGTGTATTTGTCCTCATGCTGTTTTCTGATCTAACTTCACACTCATCTGACACCCCTTGATCTCACTTACTCTGTCGCTCCGTTTTCTATCCATTCCTTTTATCTCTCTTGACTTCCTTTTTCACTGTTAATTTTTCTCTCTCACACACACACACTGTTCTTTCTGTTTTCAAATTGTGATGTTGGAGAGCTCGTCATTGTACAATGTGTTAAATGGCCTCCTTCAGTGCTCTTATTAATTCTGAAGCTCTCTAAGCCACAATAAAGACATCAGGTGCCTTGGGAGACAAGCTGGCCCTACGAAGGACACAGAGCAGAATCATCCTTTATCTCATCCTGTTGTCTGATATGCAGCGGCCTTGAAATATGTGTTCAAACAAAATAGAGTGAAATTCGTGCTGTCGGGAGGACGTTCACCAGATGATTATACTGTCAGGATTTAACAAGCAGTTCTTACATACACAATGTGGATTTGCCTGATAGCAGTTCCTCCCAATTGACACGTCCTCGCTCTGCCTGATTCTGAGATAATTTGCCTTCCGCCAATTCAGTAGCTTCACACAAGGTCCTGACTTATCCGTGTTCTTAGCTATCTTAACTCTGAAGGAGCTGTGATCACTCTTTCTAATATTATGTCCCACTGAAAGGTCAGTTACCTGGCCAGGCTCATTAGCCAATACGAGGTCCAGTATGGCACTTCCTCTCGATGGACTATCCACATACTGTTGCAGTTAACAAATTCTGCTCCGTCTAAGCCTCTTGCTCCAAGGGACTCCCGGTCATTATTGGGGATGCTAAAGTCACTCACTATGACCACTCTGTTTCTAATACACCTTTCCTTAATCGACTTACATATTCGTTTCTCCATCCCTCCGTGGCTGTTGGAGGGATTATAATAACGCAGTGCTTGCAGCCATCTAATTTTTGAGCTTTACCCATATTGCTGCAGTGGATGGTCCCTCCTGTATGTCCTATTCAAGTGCACGTGTAAAACACCTCGTCCACCTCTTTTACCTTCCTCTCCATCTCGCATAAAACAATGAAACCCTGGAATGTTGAATGGCCAGCCCTTTCCCTCTCTCAACCAAGTCTCTGTAAACCCGCAACATTATAGTCCCAAGTTCGGTTTCAGGCTGTCAGTTCATCGGACTTACCCATAATTATTCTTGCATTGAAATAAATACAATTCAGCCCAACTCCATCAGATCCTGACCTGAGTTTCTCTGATGTAAATTCTCCTCGACAATTCTCTGGTAACAGGTGATTACAAAAGACTGTCAATAAAGCAGAAAGACTGTCAGTAAAGCAGTAAAACAGTAAAACAGACAATTTATGCTTCCTCCCTTGTCCCTTCAATCTGTACATTGCATCACATTCTGTCCAATTCTAACAAACTGCTGGATGATTATTATGCTTCAAACAACAGCCTCCAGCCTCTCACTGCACATTATTCAACTCTCTCTGGATCCATTTAATTGGCAGTTTTCTGATTTCTCTCTCAACCAAATCTCTGTAATATTTATAAAATTGTTATATATACTCATTCAAACTCCAAGCTCCAAGCTCATCTGTCTTACCTGTCATACTGCTCACATTAAAATCAGCACACTTCAGACTGCCAGTCCCATTGTGTTCACTCCCCACTGCCAGTTTGTTGTTGTTCTTAGCTGTACTGGGATTAGTCTCCAACTACTCTTCAGTCACTGTGCTTGTGGATGTACTGCTCTGGCTCCACCCTCCCTCCCCCACCACCACCACCACACTAGTTTAAACCCTCCTGAGTGACAATAACAAACCTGCCTGCCAGGAAATTGCTGCTGGTTCACGTCCATCCCGTCCTTCTTGTGTATTTCATACTGACCCAGGAATCCCAATGACCCACATATCGGAGATTGTTGCCAGTTTAGATGCATCCCGTCCTTCTTGTGTATATCCTGTCGACCCAGGAATCCCAATGATCCACATATTGCAAGTGCTGCATCCCTACTCTTTGGCCGTGTTTTTAACTGTACTACCTTCCTATTCCTAACCTCACTGGTACGTCGCATAATCTAGTTTCCCCAACATTCAGATATCCTTAAAGCACAACTCTGGCAAGGCCTTTACTTTAAAATGGATAGACTTGACAATAAAGACTTAGTGTGATCTCATTAACCAGGAAAGTGGAGCCCAACGAATCAGTCGCAATGACCATAGGATCTGATATCTATCACCTTCACCAAACCTGTGTGACAAGGTATACATATGGAGCATCTATTTATAGATGGACGAGGATAAACAGAACTTAGTCCAAAAGACCAGAAAATGTCAGAACAGATGGCTGCCATTCAGCCTGTTTACTCTACTTTGCTGTTCAATTGGATTTCAGCTATTCTGTTCTTTTAAATGTCAGGGTCTTTACCCCGCATCCCAAGCAGTTCACAACGTGCCCAGTGTCTTTGTGCGCTCCCTTCATAGGGAGCATCCAGTGCCAGGCGATGGGGTGTGGGAATCCAGGGGTGGCTCGATGAAAGGCTGCATGCAGTGACAGATGGACTCAGGGATTGAGAGAGACAGAGTAGGTAATCAGGGACATGCACTCACATAAGTAGCTGGGCAAGAATCCCAAGCACACGGGGACCCCGAGCACCAATGCCACTTTTACAATAAAGCCGTCATACTTGCAGCAATTCTCCATCAAACACAAACAAATATACTGTAGATAGCAGAAATCTGAAACAAACACAGAAACATATTGTGAAGAGAGAAAGTAGTTAATTCTCCCAATGCAGACACGGGGAGATTGTAAAAAGCTCCACAAAGAAAGGGTCCAGAGATTGGAATTGCACCCGAGTCCCTGACCCTGTGAGGCAGCAGTGTTGTGCCACCACGCTACACAATGATGGGCAAAAGGATTTGTATAGTTACATTAATTTATTTTCAACAGTCAGTTAACAGGAATGCTCTTACTCAGCCTGTCTAAGATCGGGAAGCCTTTATACAGCAGCAGAGTACAGTTTAAGAAGCAAGAAAGCGGTGAACATGAAACATGTAAACTAGTTCGCTTTAGAAAAGGAGATTGCATGAGTTTTGTTAAGATGTATGAAAGGGGAGAGTGAACATTGGACAACCAGAAATTGAGGCTGACTGCAGAGAAATGGAGAACAAAGAATTGGAGAATGAACTGAAAAGGTACTTTCCATCAATCATCACAATGGTAGACACTAGGAACATTCCAGAACTTCAAGCGAGTCAAGGGTGAGAGATGGATGTAATGATCGGCGCTGAGTAGAAGGTACTGGGAAGCTGCAATGTTTGAAAATGGATAAATCACACAGACTGGACAGATAACAACCAAAGTTCTGAAGGAATTAGCGGAGGAGATTGTGAAACCATTGGTCGTGACTGTTCAGGAATAACTATCATCAGACAGAGTCCCAGAGAACTGGAAATGGATAATGTAAAATCTCTGTGTAAGAAGGAAGAAAGGCAAAATACAGGAATTCATAGGGCAGTTTAGCCTGGCATCGGTCGTTAATCGGATTTAGAGTGCATTGCTAGTAATGAGATTGCAGAGTACCTGGAGGTGCATGGTAAAATAGGGCTGAGTCAGCATGGCTTCATTAAGGAGTGGTCCCACTGACAAGTCTGTCAGAAATCTTTCAGAAGATAATGAGCAGGTTTGACAAAGGGAGAATGTGATCCGATTTGCTAATAGGGAGTGGGTTACATTTGAATCTGTGTTAAATTGAATCATGTTAATTTATTGGTTACAACTTGCATAAGCAGCTGTCCAAAAACAATTAAAAATTGTAAAGGAACAATTCAATAATAGTTAATTAAAATAAGTATGCAGGGTCGGGTGATGTGTTGTTTCTCTATGATGTCGGAGTGGTGGACCCCACTGTGGATCCCAGTGACCATGTCTGGAGTAAACGTTGCAAGCTAGAAGAACTCTGGCTCTGTGTCGATGAGCTGGAGTTTGAGCTTCAAACAATGTGAGCTATCAAGGAGGGGAAGAGTTCCCGGGATGCTGTGATTCAGCAGACAGTTACACTCCTTAGATCAACTGACTCAAATTCAACCAGTGGTTAGAAAAAGGAGGGTTTGGCTGTGAGTGAGGCAGATAGAGGGATCCAGGAGGTAGAGTGGCAGGAAAGCTCAGCCCCTGTCCGAGTCTAACAGGTTCAAGAGTTTTCTTCCCTGTGTGGATGGAAATGGGGACTCCAGGGAGGATGAGCATATTGGCCACACACCGAGTTGAGGGAAGCTTTCAAGTGGGGCAAGCGAAGAGAAATGTAATTGTAATTGGGGATAGTATAGTTAGCGGCATAGTGACTGTCCTCTGTGATCGGGATAGAGAGTCCTGAAAGTTGCATTACCTACTGGTGTTTGGGTAAGGGATACCTCATCTGGGCTGCAGAGGAACTTGGAGTGGGAGGGTAAAGATCCATTGGTCGTGGCCTTTGTAGGCACTAACGAAAGAGATAAAACTAGGGCAGAGGTTCTGCTAAGGGATACGAAGAGCTCGGAGCTAAATTAGAAAACTGAATCAAAAAGGAAATCATCTCTGGATTACGGCCTGAGCCATGAGCTAATTAGCACAGGGTCTGCAGGAAAATGCGTGGCTCAAAGTTTGATGTGAGAGAAATGAGTTTGTATCATGGGACATTGACACCAGTACTGGGGAAGGAGGGCACTGTTCCGATCCGAAGGTCTTCATCTTAACCGTGTTGGGACTAGAGTCCTAGCAAATCGCATAACTAGGGCTGCAGACTGGACTTTAAGTTAAATGGGGGTGGGGTGGTGTCAGTTTAGGGAAAATTAGAAAACGCGAATTAAAGGAGGAGTAAGACTGCAGAACTCAAAAAGAAGGCGTTTTGTATGTTTTCCTTTATTGGTCAGAGCATTGAGTACAGGAGTTGGGAGGTCATGTTGCGGCTGTACAGGACATTGGTTAGGCCACTGTTGGAATATTGCATGCAATTCTGGTCTCCTTCCTATCGGAAAGATGTTGTGAAACTTGAAAGGGTTCAGAAAAGATTTACAAGGATGTTGCCAGGGTTGGAGGATTCGAGCTACAGGGAGAGGCTGAACAGACTGGGGCTGCTTTCCCTGGGGCGTCGGAGGCTGAGGGGTGACCTTATAGAGGTTTACAAAATTATGAGGGCATGGATAGGACAAATAGACAAAGTCTTTTCCCTGGGGTCGGGGAGTCCAGAACTAGAAGGCATAGTTTTAGGGTGAGAGGGGAAAGAAATAAAAGAGACCTAAGGGGCAACATTTTCACACAGTGTGGTACGTGTATGGAATGAGCTGCCAGAGGAAGTGGTGGAGGCTGGTACAATTGCAACATTTAAGAGACATATGGATGGGTATATGAATAGGAAGGGTTTGGAGGGATATGGGCCGGGTCCTGGCAGGTGGGACTAGATTGGGTCGGGATATCTGTTCGGCATGGACGGGCTGGACCGAAGAGTCTGTTTCCATGCTGTAAATCTCTATGACTCTATGACTCTAAGTTATTCAAATCTCCGACAGAGACGCAGAGAGCATGAAAAGTGTTAGTAATCAAACTTCAAACACACAGGAAAACCAAATAACAATGAGAAGAGGAAAGGCTAATACAGGGCTGAACTGTTATATCGGAAAGCATGCAGTATAACGAATAAGGTAAATAAATTTGTGACTCATACACAAATTGGCAGGTCGCCATCACGGAGACGTCGCTGCAAGAGGATCAGGACTGAGAGCTGAATATTCAAGGATATGCATCCTATCAAAACGATAGGGAGTTGGACAGAGGGGATGGGTTTGTCTTATTATTAAGAAATGAAATTAAATCAATAATAAGAAATGAAGTTAGGTCAAATGTTATAGAGTTTGTGTCGGTAGAATTGAGAAATCACAATGGTTAAAAAAAAGTAGTTAGAGTTCTGTTCAGGCCACCAAACAGTAGTCAGGAGCTGGGGTGCAAGATACACAGGAGCTAGAAAGATGTGTAGGAAATACAAAGTTACAGTAATCATGTGGGTTTTCATTACGGAGGTGGGCTGGGAATTCAGGTTGATGGTGGTTTGGAAGAAAAGGAATTTGTAGAATGTCTATGAGATAGCTTTTTGGGCAGCTTGTGCAGGCAGACTAGATGAGGGAGCTTAAGGTGAAGGAAATCATAGGAGGCAGTGAATCATAATATGATTTAATTTACTCTGCAATTTCAGATGGAGAATTTAGAATCAGAGGTAACGGTATTAAAGCTGAATAAAGGCAATGACAGAGGCATGAGAGAGGAGTTGGGTAGAATTGACTGATAGAAGGGCCCAGCAGGAAAGACAGTGAAGCAGCAATGGCAGGAGTTTTTTGGTGTTATTCATGATGCAGCAGTGATTTACCCCGAGTAAAAAGTGGCATGGTACATGGAAAATGAGGTAAGTATGTCTGACGAAGGAAGTCATGTATAACATAAAAGCAAAAGAGAAAGGATATAATGTGGCAAAGTGCAGTGGGAAACCACAAAGTTGGGAAACTTCCAAAGACAAAACAGAGGGCAAACAAAGTAAAATATGGAGGGAGATTATTAAATATGGGGGTAAGCTAGTCAGTAAGATAAAAGAAGTCTGTAAGAGTTTCTTTCGATATATAAAATATAACAGAAAGGCAAAAGAGGGCATTGGATTGATCGAAAATGGCACTTGAGAGATAGTAGTGGGGGCCAAGAAAATGGCCGAGGAATTGAATAATTACTTTGCATCAGTTTCATGGTGGAAGACACGAATAATGTCTCAAACATTCAGGAGAGTGAGGGGCTAGAGCTTAGTATGGTGGCCACCACCATGGAGAACATACTAGAAAAAAGCTGAATGGCTAAAGTTGGTTAAATAACCTGAACCAGAGGGATTAAATACCTGTGTTATAAGGGAGATAGCTGAAGAGTTAGTTGACGTGATGATGGCGATTTTTCAGGAATCACTCGAGAAAGGAACGATCCCAGAGCATTGGAAACCCACTAACGTGACATCTGTTTTTACCCAGGGAGTAAGGAAGAAAAGAGAAAATAAAACGCTTAACTTTTGTCATGGGTAAGATCCTGGAATCCATTGTGAAGAATGAGATTTCTGAATACATGGAAGAGTTTGGTAAAATAGGGCAAAGTCAGCATGATTCCATCAAGGATAAGTCAGCATGATTTCCATCAAGGATAAGTCAGCATGATTTCCATCAAATTTGTTGGAAATCTTTGAAGAAGAAATGAACAGGCTCGATCAAGTACAGCCAATGGATGTTATCCACCTGGACGTCAAGAAGGCCTTTGACAAGGTGTCACACAGGAGATGATTGAGTATGATAAGGTTCCGTGGTGTTAGAGGCCAGGTAGAGGCATGAACAGAAGCTTGTCTGTCCGACAGAAAGCAGAGAGTGGGGATAAAATGGTCCTTCTCAGGATGGCAGCAGGTGACAAGTGGTGGTCTGCAAGGCACAGTGTTGGGACCATAACTTTTTACCTTATTCGTTAACAGTCTAGATGATGGACTGAGGGCACTCTGGCTAAGTTTGCAGACGAAACAAAGATAAGTAGAGAGTCAGGTCGGAGAGTGGAGGCGGAGGGGCTGAAGAAGGAGTTGGCCAGGGAAAGGGGTTGGCAGATGCATTCCAATGTCGGATAGTGTGACGTTGGAAATGGTCTATTTCCTCAATGGGGAGAAGATTCAGAAATCTGAAGTGCAAAGGGACTTGGGAGTTCTAGTGCAGGGTTCTCTTAAGGTTAGCTTGTAGGTTGAGGTAGTAGTTAGGAGGGCAGTTTCAGTTATTATTGATGGCATTTACTACGAGGGAAATTGAATATAAGAACAGGCAGTATACAGCTTTGGTCAGACTACATTTGGAGTGTTGCGCGCACTGTTGAGCCCCATATCTCAGGAAGGATGAATTGTCCCTGGAGCGTGTTCAGAAGATTTTCAGGGGAACAGTCGTAGGAGTGAAAAGTTTATTGTGTGAGGAAGGTTTGAGTCTATACTTGATATAGTTTAGAAGGAAGAGGGGAAATGTAATTGAAACATACAGAATACTGAATGACCTGAACAGTGTGGATGTTCATACGATGTTTCCATTGGTAGGAGAGACTAGGAACCAAGGACACAGCCTTAGTTTAAAACGAATACCTTCTAGAACGTTGATAAGGAGACTTCTTTAACCAGGGAATGGTGATACTTTGCAATTTATTGCCAGAGAAGGCTGTGGGGCCATGTCATTGAGTATATTTGAGGTGGTGATAGTTTTTTCATTATCCAGGGCATCAAGGATTATGGGGAGAACGTCGGAGAATGGGCTTGAGAAACTTAGCAGTGATGATTGAATGGTGGTGTAGACTTGATCAGCAAACTGGCCTAATTTCTGCTCCTATATCTTATAGTCTTATGGTCTAAACCTTAAGGAGGCACCTTGCATCTCTGAGAATATGGATTAATGTCCTTCATGAATGTCAGTAGCTGGTGGGAAAAGTGAACTGTTTTAGAATGACAGTATTGTGGCTGCTGTCGGGGTGGTGGATAATATGACATTCAGTGCAGGATCACACACCAACTGTACTGTATTAATGTGGGGAGAGTTTATTCAAAACATGAACCTCTCTGTCTCTCTCAATCACTGTGGGGATTGGGGGTTGGGGTGGGTAGGCGTAACGTCCTCAGAGGCACTTAAACTATCCAGTTTCATGCATCCTGAGTGAAACAAAAGTGTTGGAATTTGTCACCTTCCCATTGTCTGTTTAGAATAGAAGGAGTGATTGTCCATCCCTCTCAAGGTTCACTGCAATCACCTCTTATTATCTCACAGCGTGACAGATCAACCTTCACTCACTCCTCATGGTGCCATCATCCCAGGGATTTTTCCGGTGGAACTCCTGTTTATTCTTTCTGTGATAAGGAGATCACTCCTTATAAAGGAGATAAAATCTGTCCACAATACCCCAAACACTGCCTCAACAACACTCTCAGAGTTGAACACAATAATTCCTGTCCCTCACTTAGCTGGCTCCATTTCCTTCATGTGACACAGGAAGCCATTCATTTACGATGCACTGTCACTGAGTTGGAATTTAAAACATCCTTACATCTGTAGGTCAACATCAATAAAGCCAGCACCAGAGATGCCTATAGAGATGGACATCACTCTTGGGGAGAGACCCAATCACAAAGAATACATATAAAATAGTGAATGGCCACCTACCTGAATGGAATTCACCTGCAGGAATGTGGGATAAAGGCAGAGGAAGGGAGTTATCTTTCATTTTGGTCTTCCCTCACGGGATGTGTGCAGCCCTGGTCAGGCCAGCATGTTATGCCAGCCTTGAACTCAGTGGCTGGTTCAGCTGTTCCACAGGACAGTAAAGATTAAAACGCAGTGCTGTGGGTTTGCAGTCACACAGAGACCTGACCAGAGAAGAATGACCCATTGCCTTCTCTAATGGGCATCAGGCAAGCCGATATCAACAGATTATAATTTTGTGGCTGTAGATTATAAGCCAGTGACGTAACCACCATACACTGTCTTTCCATCTTTCTAATTCTGTGCAGGGAACAAAGTAAACATCTCAAGTGCAATTATTTTGCAATGGACACGTGGTAAGAAGGGACTTGAAACAGCTACATACGGAGATTAACAAAGGCACAAACAATGGTTTATTCAGGAGTTGTACTCCGGCTGAGGAGGAGACTGGGATGTCATGGTGGCGGTACTGAACTGGATTGGTGAGTGGGTGGATATGGAAATGTAAACTTGTGCAGGAGAAAATGAATCATGGAGAACAGTCTGTTTCATCCCCGCATATTGGTGCATAATATTTAAATAACCATTTGCTAGTTATAATTTGTAAAGAATGGACTCTTTGATTGGAACTGAAAACATTGACTTGCATCTTTCCAAAATTTCCATGTCATAACCATCAATTCAGTTCAGACCGTTTCACTAGACAGATTGAGTGACATACCAGGAACACCAACTATAGCAAGGATAGGATAGTAACCAGCTTGAATAACCATTAGTGCATTTTCAACACGCGATGTTAATGATATCCAAGGCTGGAAAAGCCAGAAAAGACCCCAGGATAAACTCCTGTCCATTGCTGGAAATTTCCATTCGAATGTTCTCAGATCCTGATCCATTGTTGAAACATCCAGTCTAATGTTCCCAGATTTTGATCTCTCCTCCTTCTCTCTCTGAAGCTGCTGATCCCTGTTACTGGTGTGGGTGATGCTCCCGCTCAGAATATGGGATAACGCATGGAACGCGTTCCCTTATTGATAGAAGAGGGAAACTCTCTGCGGACCCATAGGATCCATGGAGTCTCATATAATCATAATCGCTGAACAAATAGCTCCAGCTAACCCTTTTCAATTTGATACTGTTTTACTAAAATTCAAAATAACTTTGAACATTGATACAATCAGGATGTGATATGTGAGTGTGACTGAAGGAAGGAATGTCGGAGGTGGCAGATTGATTGTGTGTAATCATTCAGTCTGCCTTGGATATAGAGGTAATTCCAGAGGTTTAACTGAACATAAACATGTTTCTCTGCTCATAAATGGGGAAATAAATCCTATAATTACTGATCAGTCATCGCAAAATCACTAAAACATTGAGAGAACATCTGTCCATGATCTGATGGCAATATGTTTATAACAATCAAACGGCACGCATATGTTAACAGAGAATTGTACGTGACAAATAAAATTCAGATTGTTATTCAAGTATCAGAGAGGGCAAGCGTGGATGTTGACGTTATCAATGTTAAGGAACTGTGATGAAGTATCATCTACTGACTTCAATTACATTGTAATTTTGACATTGGGTAAAAGACAGAAGATGGAGTGGACTGGGGGACATGGCTGTTCAAAATGGGAAGAGGTACATTGATGTTCCCCGATTTTCACTATTGGAACGTTACTGTTTATAACTCATATGAAAACAGAGTCAAGGATACGTCTACAATGAGAAATTAGCAGAGACAATATTAATGAAATGTATTTATGCAATACAAAATACAGGGACAAAATGATTTTCTATACAGACCAAAATATGCAAAGTACAAAGAGATAAGATTGTTAAAATGCACTCCTGATATTGAGATATATAAACTGAAATGTGGATTAGAAAACTAGGATAGTGGTGTGCAAACTTTATCAATCATTATTTGATCCACAGCGGAGCTGCTGATTTCCCCTCTGTCAGTGATACCCCTCACTAGATTCTCTGGCCCAGTCTCTCACACAGTATCTGGAGATGAGGTGGGAGTTTTGGGTGCGTTTATCATTTCCTGCTGCTCATGGAATAGTTTATTTAAAAAATCCACCTTCGCCATGGAATTAATCTACTGTTCTATTGGGTTCTGCTTAGATGTCAGTAACCCAGCTCTGTGATATTATTGGAAAGAAATGATCTGGGATGACAGCCAGTGGTCACAGAGTATGGAACCCAGACAAAGGGCTTGCAGTTCAGAGGAATTTCTAAGTAAAACTTCCAACTTCTTTCTGTCCGTATTTATCTACCCTCATGCTGTCTTCTGATCTATCTGACTTCACCCTCATCTAACACCTCTTCCTCTCCCACTCAGCCAATCGCTCCCCTTTCTATCCTCTCTCAGTTTATCTCACTTCACCTTCTTTTTCTCTGTTTATTTCTTCAAAGTTTGTGAGAACATTTGTGAGAACAGCCAGGGAATTCTTAGATGCTTGTCACTCATCCACAGATTCAATCAATAAGCACACATTGATCCAATATACCGGCCACTGCAGCGGACAGCTGGAACTGACAACCGGAAGTGGCAGAGACAAATCACTATAAATGCCTGAGGAAACAGCACAGAAGCGCTTCACAGGACTGAGGATATCACCTAGACAGGGGATGCAACGTCTGCAACACAAATTCCCAGCTCGGCGAACAGAATCACAACATCTGTTGATTTCTCTCTCACACCAGCTATCTCCATATATTGTATCTCCAATTGTGCAGTTGAAGAGCTTGTGACCCCACAATGGGTTGACAGACCTCCATCGGTGTTATAATAATTTGGCGGTTCTCTTACCCACAATAAATACTTTAGGTGCCTGGTCAGATAAGCTGGTGCGGTGACAGGTACAGTGCACAATCACCCATTATCTCTTCCTTTTCTTCTCTGATGTGCAGCCGCCTTGAAATGTCTTGCAAACAAAATAGACTGAATGAAATTCGAGCAGTCCAGAAGACGTTCATGACGGTGGATTTCAATCAGGATTTAATGAAGGTTGAGGATCCAGATAAACACAAGCAATGAAAGAAAAACAGGGCAACGCAAGAAATAGCAGCTGAGTACAACATATGGTTCCAAATAGGCCTCATGGTATAATCGCTAGATTATCAATCCAGAAGTTCAGCTCTTGTTCTCTGGACCCAGGTTCGAATTCCGCCACTGCAGATGGTGGAACTTCAGTTCAATAATTTTAAAAAAGCTGGAATTAAGAATACACTGATGAGAATGAAATCATTGCCGATTGTCAGAAAAAAATCCATTTGGTTCACTAATATCCTCCAATAAAGTAATCGTTTATCCTCACTCCAGACACAAAGCAATGTGATTACTCTCACTCGCCCTCTGAAATGGTCCAGCGTATCATTCAGTTATATCAATCTATTCAAAATCTCAAAGAAATAAAACCGGGTGGACCAACAGGTATCGATCTGACCACCGAAAAAGTCATTTGGAAACATCACTGTCGAACCTGCAAAGTCCTCCTTACTAACATGATGCTTTCAGACGTGAGTTGGGAAGCTTGGACTGGGAGCAATTGTTCCATGGAAAGGGCACTATAGACATGTGGAGACTGTTTAAGGAACAGTTGTTGCGAGTGATGAATAAATATGTCCCTCTGAGACAGGCAAGAAAGGGTAAGATAAAGGAACCTTGAATGATGAGAGCGGAGGAGCTTCTCGTCAAAAGAAAGAAGGCAACTTACGTAAAGTGGAGGAAGCAAGGGTCTTGTTCAGATCTAGGGGATTACAGGCAGGCGAGAAAGGAGCTCAAAAGTGGCCTGAGGAGAGCCAGGAGGGGGAAGGAAAAAGGCTTGGCAGGAAGGATTAGGGAGAATCTAAAAGCGTTTTACACGTATGTGAGGAATTAGAGAATAATCAAACAAACAGTAGGGCCGATCAGGGATATCATAGGGAACTTGTGTATAGAGTCTGAGGAGGTAGGGGAAGCCATAAATGAGTTTTTGCTTCTGTTTAACTAAAGAAAAGGACCTTGTAGTGAATGAAACCATTGAGGAGCAGGTAAACATGCTGGAACGGATAGAGATTGAGGAAGCTGATGTGCTGAAAAGTTTGACAACCATTAAGATTGACAAGTCGCCAGGGCCAGACAAGATTTGGCCCCGGCTGCTTTGGGAAGCGAGAAATGTGATTGTTTCGCCACTTGCAAAGATCTTTGCATCCTCGCTCTCCACTGGATGCGTACCTGAGGACTGGAGGGAGGCAAATGTAATTCCTCTCTTCAAGAAAGGAAATAGGGAAATCCCCAGCAATTACAGACCAGTCAGTCTCACATCTGTCGTCTGCAAGGTGTTAGAAAGGATTCTGAGGGATAGGATTTATGACCATCTGGAAGAGCATGGCTTGATTAATTGCAGTCAGCACGGCTTTGTGAGGGGCAGGTCATGCCTCACAATTCTTATTGAGTTCTTTGAGGATGTTACGAGACAAGTTGATGAGGTTCGAGCGGTGGATTTGGTGTATATGGACTTCAGCAAGGCATTTGATAAGATTCCACAGGGTAGGCTCGTTCAGAATGTCAGGAGGAATGGGATAAAGGAGAATTTAGCTGTCTGGATACAGAATTAGCTGGTCGACAGAAGACAGCGAGTGGTAGCGGAAAGAAAGTATTCTTCCCGGAAGTCAGTGTTGAGTGGTGTTCCACAGGGCTCTGTTCTTGGGACTCTACCATTTGTAATTTTTAATAATAACTTGTATGAGGAGATTGAAGGATGGCTTAGCAAGTTTGCAGACGACGCAAAGGTTGGAGGTGTCGTTGACAGTATAGAGGGCTGTTGTAGGCTGCAGCATGACATTGACAGGATGCAGAGATGGGCTGAGAGCTGGCAGATGGAGTTCAACCTGGATAAATGCGAAGTGATGCATTTTGGAAGGTCGAACATGAAAGTTGAGTACAGGATTAAAGACAGGATTCTTGGAAGTGTGGATGAACAGCGAGATCTTGGTGTGCAGGTACATAGATACCTTAAAATTGCCGCCCAAGTGGACAGAGTTGTTAAGAAAGCATATGGTGTTTTGGCTTTCATTAACAGGGGGGTTGAGTTTAAAAGCCGTGAGAGCTTGTTGCAGCTCTATAAAACTTTGGTTAGACCACACTTTGAATACTGTATCCAGTTCCGGTCGCCCTATTATAGGAAAAATGTGGATGCTTTGGAGAGGGTTCAGTGGAGGTTTACTAGGATGCTGCCTGGAATGGAGGGTTTATCTAATGAAGAGATGTCGCCTGAGCTCGGACATTTTTCTTTGGAAAAAAAGAAGGAAGAGAGGGGGCCTAATTGATGTGAACAAGATAATGAGAGGCATAGATAGAGTCAATAGCCAGAGACTTTTTCCCAGGGCAGAAATGGCTAAGACAAGGGGTCACAGTTTAAAGCCGCTTGGCGGAAATTATAGAGTGGATGTCAGAGGCGGGTTCTTTATGCAGAGAGTTTTCAGAGCATGGAATGCATTGCCAGCAGTAGTTGTGGAAGCGAGGTCATTGGGGATATGTAAGAGACTGCTGGACATGCATATGGTCACAGACATTTGAGGGTTCGTACATTAGGTTTACGTCACATGAGGATCAATGGTCGGCACAACATCGTGGGCTGAAGGGCCAGTTCTGTGTTGTACAGTTCTATGTTCTATGTTCTTACATCTGAGGGCTTAGTGCCAATATTGCGATAACCGGCTTACAGATTAGTCAAGCAACAGCCTGACATAGTCATGCTCACGAAATTATACCTTTCAGAAATACCCCAGACACCACCATCACCATCACTGGATATGTTCTGGCCCAAGGTCAAGACCGATCCATCAGAAAGAGCAGCTCAGTGCGATACATTCTGGAGGTAGTTGCTCTGCGAGTCCCCAAAATTAACTCCGGACCCAATGAAGCCCCATGACTTTAAATTAAACGTGGGCAAAGCAGCCTTACTGATTATCATGTAACGTCATTCCTCAGTTGAATCAGTATTCTTCCACGTTGAACAGAACTTGGAGAAAGCACTCACTGTGAAAAGGGGCACAAAGTGTATTCTGGCTGAGGAATTTCAAAGTCAACCACCAAGAATGGTTTGGCAGCAGTACTATTGATCACGCTGGTCGGGTCCTAAAGGACATAGCTACTAGATTGGGCCTGCAGAAGTTCGTGAGGGAATGAACAAGAGGGAAAAACAAACCTGACCTACCAACTGCAGGTGCATCTGTGCATGACAACATCGGTAAAACTGACCACCGTACTGTTGTTGAGCAGGCAAAGTCTCACGGTCACATTGAGAATAAACTCTATTGTGTTGTGTGGCACTATTCCCATGCTAAATGGCACAGACTTCCAACAGATCTAGCAACTCAAGACTGAGCATCCATAAGATGCTGTGATCATCAATAGCAGAAGAACTATACTCCAGCAAAATCTGTAATGTCATGGCCCAGCATATAAACCACTCAAAAATCCCATCAAGCCAGAGGATTAAACCTAGTGCAAAAGAGAGTGCAACAATGGGAAAAAAAACTGCTCAAATATGTTCTGTACATGAAACACAGGGCAAATTCAACGCAGAAATACCGCCTCATCATTCTAATCTCCATCATCAATAAAGTGATGGAAGGACTCATCAACAGTGCTATCCAGCAGCACCTGCTCAGCAATACCCTGCTCAGTGACGCCCATTTTGGGTTCCACCGGGGCCACTCAGCTCCTGACCTCAGCACAGCTTTTGTTCAAACATAGAAAAATGAACTGAATTCCATCACTTGAAATCAAGGCTGCATACTTTTAAATTTCGCATCAAGGAACCCAAGCAAAAAGGATATTGCGAGCAAGTACTTCATTATTGGAGTCATACCTGACAGATAGGAAAAAGGTCATTGTTGTTGGAGGTCAGTCATCTCAGTTTCAGAATATCTCTGCAGTAGTCCCTCAGGATAATGCGAATGTAGGTTTGCTCCATGAACTGGAATGTTCATTTTCAGCCGTTTCCTCACCATATTATTTAAAATCTTCAGTGGCCCTCCGGATGGTCCAAACATATTCTGCTTCTTCATGAATGGCCATCTCTCCATCATAAGGTCAGAAGTGGGAATATCCGACAATGACTGCACAATGTTCATCACCATTCGCAAATGCTCAGGTATGGAAGCAGTCCTTGCCAAAATGCAACAAGATTAGGACAATATCCAGGCTTGGGCTGACAAGTGACAAGCAACACTCGCACCACACAGATGCCTGACAATTACCATCACCGGTAAGAAGCAATATAACCACTTGGTATTCAGCAGCATATTTGTCATTAAACTCCCCCCCGCCCCCCTCATCAATACACATGGGGTTACCATTGACCAGAAACTTAGCTGGAATCGCCACATAAACATAAGAGCATATCAGAGGCTAGGAATACTGCGCACGTACCTCACCTCCTGTCTTCCCAAAGCATGTTCACCATTTGCAAGGCACAAGTCAGGAGTGAGATGGAATACTCCCCAATTGCCTGAATGAGTGAAGCCACAACGACACTGAAGAAGCTTGACACCATCAAGGACAAAACAGCCCAATTGCTTGGCACCACTTCCACAATCTTTCACTCCACTCACCAGCAACGGTCAGTCGGAGCAGTGTATACTATCGACAAGATGCACTGCACAAATTCTCCAAAGATCCTCAGAAAGCACCTTCCACTCCTACGAGCACTTCCATGTAGAATGATAATGCAGCAGGCTTTTGTGAACGCCACCACCTTCAAGCTCCGCTCCAAACCAGTCAACATCCTGAGTTAAAATATATCACCATTTTTTTCACTGTTGCTGGGTCAAAACGCTGGAATTCCATACCTCATAGCATTGTGGTTCAACGCACAGCAGATGGACTGCAGCGGTACAAGAAGGCAACTCAGCACCACCTTCTCAAGGGGGCAACTAGGGACGGACAAGAAATTATGGGCCCATCCAGTGATTCTCATAACCAAAAAAAAAGTTTAAAAAGTTCCAAGTGGGGCACCTCGATGGGACAGGTTGTCTGATTTGAACACGAACAGGAAAGCAATGTTTCTGATACTAACATTTTCGACCTTTCTGTTATGAGATAGGTGTTCAGTCTTCAATGACATATTGTTGCTGAGTGCTGTGATAAATTGCACCTGTTCTGTTAAATGCAACAATATTAGCGTAACAGGATCGATCCTTCAAAAGTGCCAGACTGAAAATAACAATAATCGTAGAGACAATGTACTCCCGGTAGATGAGACTCACAGATAGCCGCTTATATTCAACATATTGCTGCGCTACTGGTTAACACTGTATCCTACCACCGTCCATTTTACAGGGGTTACCACTGACCAGAAGTCAAATCAACGTACAGATACAAGGGTTACAAGAGCACGTCAGAGACTTACAATTCTGCACTGAATAATATACTGTATGACCATAAGGGCATGAGATATATCAATTTGTTGGGCCATTATGCCTATCTCTTCACTCTGAAACTGTGCTATTTTGTCATAGTCTCTAAGATTAGTGGAAAAATCTTCTGTACTCTAACTGTATCATTTTTTGCGGTAATCGATCAATTTCAATCAGATGCGACCCCCCATTCTTCTAAGTGCCATTGAGTACAGACATAGAGCGCTCAACTGCTGCTCATATGACAAGCCATCATTACCAGGATAGATCATGTCCAACACCCATAGATCCTTCCCCAGAACAGCTCATAATAATCCAAAAGCTGTCTGATCATAGCCCATTGCATTCTCAGCAGAATGTCTCTGCTCTTGTATTCTCACTCTCTTGAAATGAATGTTAACATTATATTTGTTTTCTGAACTGCCAACTGAACCTGCGCATTAACCGTAAGAGAGGACGATGACTCCAAACTTTGTTTGTGCTTCAGATTTCATGAAGCCTTTTAGAACATAATGTCTGCCTGTATTCCGCCTACTGAAGTGCATAATCTCACACGTTCCCATGTTGTGTTCCATCAGCCATGTGTTTTCCCAGTGTCCTAACCTGTCCAAGCCTTTCTGCAGCCTCCCCACTTCCACAATATCACCTGCCCATCCAATCATCATTGTATCATCTGCAAACCTCGTAAAACTCTTCCTTCTGAAGCCGAAGTCCCAACCTGATTCAAGAAGGTCAACATTATCCTGGTAAGTGAGAAAACACATGGACCGTGCCCTTATAGACTGCAACTGGATCCTCAGGTTTCTGACCCACAGACCACAATCGTGAAGATCGGTAAAATCACTTCCTTCACAATGACATGCAACATGAAAGCTGCTGAAGGATATGTTCGCAACACCCGACAATACTCCCCGTAAACCCACGGCAGTACCCTCAGCTCCCTACTGTACTCCCTGTACACCCACGGTTGTTTCCTCAGCCCCCTAATGTCCTCCCTGTACACCCACGGCTGTGCCCTCAGCCCCTTAGTGTACTCCCTATACACTCAAGGCTGTGCCCAGGCCAACTACTGAACTCCCTGAACACCCACAGTTGTGTCCTCAGCCCCCACTGTCCTCCATGCACACACACGGTTGTTTCTGCAGCCCCCTACAGTTTTCCCTGTACTCCTAAGGTTGTGTCCTCAGCCCACTAATGTCCTCCCTGTACACCCACGGCTGAATTTCCAAATTCCAAACAACGCAAGCTACAAGTTCGCTGACGACATCACTATAGCAGTACAGATATCAAACCACAACGCGTCAGAATGTAGAAAGGAGATATAGGGCTTGGTAGCATGGTATATTGATAATGACCTCTCTCTAATCCTGTAAACGTAAAGGAGTGATCTTGACTTTAGGAAGAAAGGAAGGGAACACACTCCATCTACATCAACCGTTTGAGGGAGTGCAGAGCATCAAGTCCCTCGGAGTGATGATAACTGACAACCTGTCCTGAACTTCTCACATAGGTCCGACAGTCGGGAAGGATCAACAATGCCTCTCCTTCCTCAGTTGGTTCAGGAAATTCAGCATGCTCTACTTCTACAGATGCACCATTGAGGGCGTGCTGTCCAGGTGCATAACAGCCAGGTACAGCAACTGCTCGACTCAGGACCGTGAGAAACTACAGAAGGTTGGGTGCACAGCTCTGACCAACACGAACTCTAACATCCCAACCAATGATTCCATTTACATGGCTCGTTGCCGCAGAAAGGCAGCCAACATCTACCCCAGATTACTGAGGGAAGGGAGAGAGGAAATAGCTGGGGCATTAACAGGTATCTTTGTAGCATCCTTGAACACTGCTGAGGTCCCGGAGGGCTGGAGATCGGCACAGGCTTGGACCACCGAATGGCCTGTTTCTGTGCTGTAATGTTTTGTTCTAACATTATCAAAGACCCATAACACCCCAATAATGGTCTCCCACACCTCTTCGATCAGGCTAACAGATACAGCAGCTTGAAAACACAGAGCAGCTGGTTCAGCAACAGCTTATTCCCGGCTGTTATGAGACTGATGAATGTACTCTCTAATCTCAGATAACGCTGATCTTGTTCGTGTTAATCTCGCCTCGCGCACGCCCTGTGCAGCGTAACCTGCATGCCTCTCAGACATGTTTTACAGCCATTGTTCTGTACATCCTTGCTTAATATGATTTGCCTGTACAACTTGGTACATGCCAATGTAAATTCTCACCTCCCTTCCCCCAGCTCCCTCCAGTGCTCGCTCCAAGGTCTCTCCGGTCCTCACCCCCAGCTTCTCCCATTCCCCATCCCTTGCTCATTGTGACCCCATCCCCAGCTCACTGTGACCCCATCCCCAGCTCACTGTGACCCCATCCCCAGCTCACTGTGACCCTATCCCCAGCTCACTGTGACCCCATCCCTAGCTCATTGTGACCCCATCCCCAGCTCCCTGTGTGCTTTGTCTCTCACTGTTTCTCTCACACTGTCTGTTTCCCTGTGTTTTCTTTTTCTCTGTCTTCTGTTACTTTCCCTGAACTTACTATCTCCCCTTCTCCCTGTCCATATGACTGTTTGATTCTTGGTTTGTTTCCTTTCTCAGTTTAACTCTCTGTCCTTCTGTTTCCCTCGCTGTGTTCTCTCTCTCCTTATACGTGTCTGTCTCTTTTTCCCTCGCTGTGATGGTGATGGCTTCTCTATTCTTTTGAAGCATGTGATGGCTCTTTGGTTAGATGTTGGCAATTCAATAAACTCAATTGTGTTTGGGTATCTTGGACATAATTTAAATTTATTGGTTAAATTTCAATTGTTGTCAAAACAGCAAGCAGAACATGGATATCCATTTAACAACCAATGGTTGCATCTAAATATTTTGGAACTGTCTTCTCCCAGTGCTCTGCATTCTGACAACTGAAAGCATTCTGTTCATGTGCATAATAGTTTGACGGTAACTGCTCTTCCCAGGACCAAAAGAAATTACAGACGATTGTGTGCACAGACCAGACTATCATGGAAGACAACCTTCCGTCCATTTATACTTCTCGTTGTCAGCGAAAGGCTGGCAACATCAAATATCTCTCCAAAACCTGTAATTATCTCCTACAACCTCTTCCAAAAGGGAGGAGATACAGAGGCATGAAAACATAGGCCTACATGCTCAGGAACACCTTCTTCCCTACTGTAATTAGACTGACAAATTGAAGTCTCTAACTTTTCAAATAATATTAATCTTGTGAAAGACGATCTTGCTTTGCACACCTCCTGTGCAGCTGTCACCTTGTGTGCCTCCCTCTGTCTAAGTGCCCTGTGAGGCTCAAGGTCTTCTCAAGGGCAATCAAAAAAGTGAACTAATGCTGGCCCAACCAGCCATTCCTATATCCCATTAATAAATATAAGAACATGACGACACTCAGGGAACACAGTTGGGATCAAATCGCTTTAAACATGATCTTAGATAGACAGCGATTTCCCTCGGTATCTGAAAGTAGAGCGTTCCTACAAAGCCTTTCATAAATTGATACAGCATAAAGCAAAGAAGCATTAATTTATGCGTGAAAAATTTACCTTCCTTGTTAAAAGTGAAAATCCTCTTCGGATTTGTTTTGATTAGTGAAAACAGGATCTAATGGAGGATTTTCGGAAAGGGAAGTGGCAAAAAGCGAATTTTTGAAAAGCGGGGGATACATGTACCGACATGGGCATGATATTCAGGAAGATGGGAAAAGTTAAAAGAAATGAGGTGGATCTCACATTTTATTTCCACCCCAGCTGATCATCATTCCCTTTGTTTGCGCTTTGTCTTCTATCTCTCTCTTTCTCTATCGATTCAACTCACTCCTCCTGCCCTTCAAAGCAGACTTCCCTGTTACCAGCATTATTCCCACTATTTTCCAGCTGCTTTCAGTTCAGAAAAACTCCCCAGCACTTTCTGATCTTTTCTTTGCATTTTTATGCAATTTCAGATCTCCAGCATCTATCTTTATTTGGTTTAACTTTCAAATGTGTTATTCCATGGGAAGTCCGCATCTCTGCCCAGGGCAGAATTTGTTAATCATCACTAATTGTCCTGACTGTGAGGCCATTCCACAAACCAATATAAAGTGATGCTCAATGATATGGGTCTGAAGTCACACTTAACCCAGACTGGGTAGTAGTATTGGACTTCTTTACCGAAGATCATCAGTGAAACAGGAAGGTTTTCAGACAAAATGTGGGTTTTATGGTTGTTTTTCGTGAAATTCACTTTTATTCCAATTCTTATCATTTTTATTTAAGTTCTACCATCAGCTGTAGTAGGACTTGAAACAAATCGCTTGAAACCATGTGTTTCGTTTAATAAGCTTTGCTCCTGAATTACATCCAGCAACATTCCTACTCTAATACATTGTCCTAATCATGAAGTAATGTCCGAGACAAGAACAATTTTGTGATTGAAATACATGTAACTGGAAAAGTGGTCAGAAGAGAGTTTGAAATATAAGGTCTGAATTTTACCAACGTGCAGACAATGGGTTGTTCAGCCACAGCACTGACGCAGAGATGGAGACTGGGGATATTGTGAGCTGGTAGTGGACAGGGTTGGTGACATAGAGAACAAGAGATATAAATCAGTTCAGGGCAAAAAGCGGTATCGAGGTTGTGCACAGTCTTGTTCTTAGATGTTTGTAAGGGAGTGGTCTGCAATTCAGTTTATTCAATACTGCAATACTGGTTTATTCAAATCCATCTGACTTGCACTAGCAAACCTCCCAGGAGCATGTTGGTGCTCGTCCAGTTAAGATACAATCTGTCTTTTTTGTACAGGTCCCAACCTGTCCTGGAAGAGATCCCAATGATACAACAATCTGGAACTCTCATTCCTGAACTAGATTTTTAACAACATGTTAAGCTCTACTGTCTTCCTCATCCTTCCCTCTTTTCCACATGGCACGGAGAGTAATCCAGAGATTACAGAGGATTATTCTCTCTCACTCTCTCTCTCACACACACACACATTCAAACACACGCAGAAAGAAACTATATTACTTTTCAGAAGAATACAAATAACCTTAAAATAACCGGAATGATAAGTGGAATGAAGTATTTAGTTAAAGGGAGGATGAGAGAAATTGTGCTTCTTCTGGATGTCAGTTTTCTCGCTGAGCTGGACAGTTCATTTTCAGATGGTTCATCACTGTACTAGGGAACATTATCAGTGAGCCTCTGGTGAAGTGCTGGTGTTATGTCCCACTTGCTATTTATGTGTTTAGGTTTCCTTGAGTCAGTGATGTAATTTCCAGTATTGGTGATTTTATGTCCAGTTCTTTTTGTCAGAGAGTGTTCGATGGGATCAAAATCGATGTGTTTGTTGATAGAGTTCAGGTTGGAATGCTATTTTTCTATTAATTATCGTGAGTGTCTCTGTTTGGCTTGTCCTAGATGGATATTCAGACACAGTCTAAATCGTGTACTTCCTCATCTGTATGTAAGGATACTAGTGATAGTGGGTCATGTCTTTTTTTCTGGCCAGTTGTTGTTCATGTATCCAGGTGGCTAGTTTTCTGACTGTTTTTCCGATGTAGTGCTTGTAACAGTTCTTGCAAGGCTTATTCTTACTTGAGCATAACAAACAAATATGTGAACTAATTGCAGTGCTCAAACCTATGAAAAAAAGTTGGAGAGCAAAACAGGAATAATCTGTTTCCGTTAGTTGGAATTGCAGCATCAAGGAGTTCTAATTTCAAGCTGGTCAGCAAAAGAGCCAGGAATGAGATAAGGAAAAACTTCTTTATTGAGTGAGTTGTTAGGATTTGGAATGGAACTGCCTGGGAGAGTTGTGGATGAACATTAAAAAATAGAACGGGATATGTATTTGCAAATATGAATTTAACAGGCTGCAGAGATAGGGCTGGCAAATGGGAGGGACTTGGGAGATATTCCTGGAGCTGATGTACACACAGTGGCCCATGGCCTCCTCCTGTTCTTTAAGGTTTTGTACTCTATCATGTGTCTGATGTGAATAAAATTCAGGATCCGATTATTTCCCATTCTAAATGCTCACGAATATCTGATTATTTAGTGCAGCATAAGCATTTAAAATGCAACTATTGCAAGGCCAGCTTCATTATATAGTCTAATTATTGCTCAGAATATGAATATTTTAAATGTTGTATTCCAATTACTCAAACAAATCTGTCATTGCTTTGGCTCAAATCTCTTTGAAAAGGTCTGACTTTTCACTCACACGATAATATGTTCATAATATGTGCATCGTTTTTGTTCACTGCCCACATTTCATATTAAACAAGATCCTTTCTAAAAATTAAAAGTTTTCAAATTATAGTTCACTAAAATTTGATGGCACAAATCATTTTTTTAGTTGAATATTCGCAGTCCACGTTGAAGTATAGCTGTTTCTAATTCGCTGGCAAATAACTGAAGCTTGTACATGTCGGTGAAAAATTAAACTGATTGTTTATATATACATATATAAGAACGCTAATTCTATTTGATTGTTCAATCGTTCGCTCGCCCTGAACATGCAATCATTCAGAAGCCAACCGCTTTCAAAATGTTGGAGTGATAATGCATTGTTTTGAATCCTGACATTGTGTGTGTAATTCTGATCGCCAAAAGAGTTACATCCATGTTGTTTGTTCGATAGAAAATCAATGTACATTCTTTATTTCTGTGTTTGAAAATCTTGACAGGAGTTTATATTTTTGTTCCATAAATATAGAATCAACATAATGCTTTTCAGAGATTATAGTTCAGTCGAATAATCATAGTTGGCATCTTATTTCTGCCTAATTCACGAAACATAGCAAACATCTGATTAATACATGGGTCACCCAACTGATTGTATTTGAAGAAAGCAGCAGCAAATGACAAGTCAAGAATCGCGTTAATAAGTGAAATTGGCGGAGCGTGCGTGATGTAGAACACCACACATACTCTAATGGCATTCAGGTGAATGTAACAATGAACAACATAACTGGATGTTTTGGGCTAACGCCCCTCCCCAACTTCCGAATTTCACACACATCACTCCCGCACACATTCAACAATTGATAAGAGACGACAGGCTGCGTGAAACATAAAACACAGAACTTAACACCACAATATAGATCCTTAGACCCTTGACGTCCTGCCGAACCTTTATCCTACTCGAAGGTCAGACGAACTGACATATCCTTCATGTGCCTATCCAATAGTCACTTATATATCCCTAATGTAGCTGACTCTACCAACGCTGCTGGCAGTGCATTCCAAGCACCCACCACTCTCTGTGTAAAGAACCTACCTCTGACATCTCCTGAAACCTTCTTGTAATCACCTTAAAATTATGCCCCCTCGCGATAGCCATTTCCTCTCTCCGAGAACGACTCTGGCTACCCATTCTCCCTATGCCTCTCATCATCTTATACACCTCTATCAAGTCACTTCCCATCCTTCATTGCTCCAAGGTGAAAAGCTCTAGCTCCCTCAACTTTTCTATGTAAGACATGCCCTCCAGTCCAGGCAGCATCCCGGTAAATCTCCCCAGCACCCTCTCCGAAGCCTCAATGTCTTTCCAGTAATGAGGCAACTAGAACTGAACACAATATTCTAAGTGTAGTCTCACCAGAGCCTTTTGGCGCTGCAACATAACCTTGTGGCTCTTAAACTTAATCCCAGACTAATGAAAACATATTACATCTTAATAATCTTATCAACTTGGTGACACCTTTGAGCGTCCTATGATATGGAACACACGATCCCTATGGTCCTCCACACTGCCAATAATCCTTCCTTTAACCCTGTATTCTGCATTCACATTCAACCTTCCAAAATGAATCACTTCACACTTATCAGGGGTGAACTCCATCTGTCATTTATCAGCCCAGTTCTGCATCCTGTCAATGTCCAATTGCAACCTACAACAGCCCTCCGCACTATTCATAACTCCAACATCTTTGTTACATCATAAAACTTACTAAATTACAATTCACTTTATCATCCAAGTCATTTGTAAAAATCACAAAGAACAGCAGTCCCAGAACTGATTCCTGAAGAACGCCACTGGTCACCAGGCTGAATACTTTCCATGTTCTAACACCATCAGTCTTCGACAGGCCAGACAAATTTGTATCCATACAGACAGATTTCCCGGTTTCCCTGCATCCCATGCCTCCTTACTTTCTGACTGAGCCGACCTTATGGTAACTTATCAACCACCTGGCTAAAATCCATGTACATCACATCCACTGCTCTACCTTCAATGTGCTTGATCCCATCCTGAAAGAATTCAATAAGTTGTGTGAGGCATGACTTGTCCCTCAAAAAGCCATGCTGACTATCTCTAATCAAACTATGATTTTCCAAGTAATCATAAATTCTGTATCTCAGAATCCTTTCCAATACTTTGCCCAATACAGAAATACGACTGACTGGCCTGTATTTCGCACGATTATCCCTATTTCCTTTCCTGAATAAGAGAATAACTTTTGCCACCCTCCAATCATCAGGCAGTATTTCACTGGACAGTGAGGACACAAAGATCATCGCCAAAGGCGCAGCAATCTCTTCCCTCAGTTCCACTGACAACCTCTAGTGCTTCCTGTATGGTCCAGGGGACTTATCTATCCTTCTGTTTGGACTTCACTCATTCTGTACTTCACCTCACTTTATCTGCTCCCTGTCCAACCAACTGATTGAACTGCTTTCCATTTCAGGGCTATATACAGTGCTGCCCTCCTGAGCAAGTTAAATTCCAAATATTCTATGAATCATGGAATGGAAAAAAATTGAACATACCAATGCCATCCTGATGAAGGGCTTATGCCCAAAGCTTTCACTCTCCTGCTCCTCGGCTGCATCTTGACTCGTTGTGCTTTACCAGCACCACACCTTTCGACCCTGATCTCCTGCATCTGCAGTCCTGACTTTCTCCATTACTGAGGGCTGATCCTGCTCCACACTGAGCAGGGAATTAATCAGCAGGAATTCATTCTATTTGAAGCTGACTGTTCAGTTCTGGAACGTTGCATTTTATTAACACATTAATTCAAAATAAATTACAATTCAACGATTATTCATACAGTCCCAGAGTTACAGTTTCAGTTCATGGAAAGGCAGCTTGATAACAACAAGTAATTGGCTGAAGAACTCCGAGGTACAGAGTATTCCAGGTGCCATATTCCAGGCTGGATGTCCTTTACCATAATGCTGGGAATATTATCAGATCTTCAGATTTGATAAGGGAACGAGGTGACATGGGGAAGTGGATATTTTTGCCATCACATAGATGCATTTGAGGGAGGTCAGAGCTGACAACTCAATATTCTGTGGTACAAGAACTATGGGCAGCGTAGGAGAGGGGCAAAAGATAAGGTGGTGTTGCCTTATTAATTATGGAGTCAAAGACTGCAGTAAGGACGGATGATATCTTGGAAGGGCATTCAAATGACAGTTTGTGGGTTGCAAATAGGTTCAAATCAATGTCAGACACACTACTGGGGACATATTATAGGCCCGCAGATAAAATAAAATACAGGGGCAGAAACATAACCAATTCACTGAGGTGTGTCAATGCAATAATAGGATCATTATATTCAGGCATTTCAATTACAAACATTGATTAAGGCAGCGATAATTATTTTTAAGAGGGCAAAAATGTCTTGACATTTATTCCAGAGAGCTCCTCGTATAAACATGTAGCAGATACAACAATGGGTGGGGCTATGCCGAGCCTCACTGTGGAATGAAGCCAGTCAGGTGTTGCAGGCAGGATTGGCTGAGCATTTCAGGATCAGTGACCATGACTCAAGCATTTTTAGCTTATTAAGGAAAAGACCAAAAGAAAAAAGGCTTGAAAAATAAAAATAATTTGGATGATAGAGGCAGGTCTTATCAAAAGAAAGGCAGGATCTGGCCACTGTATAATTACTTCTGGGTGAAACTTTAGCAGAACAGCGTGGGCGTGGTGGGGATCACATGCTCAAAATGGAATTGATGAAGGTGTCACCACAAGATGTTACAATAAAGATAAAAATGAGGAAAACAAGCCCAGAAAGTATGGAATGTCTACAAATATTCAGAACAGAATTAAACATGAAAGAGAAGCTTAAAGCACGCATAAAGTGAGCAGGTCAATGGAGGTCCCAGAAGAGTAGAGAACGTGTTGGGCTAAATTCAAGAAAGTAAATAGAAGAGCAAAAAGTGGGGTGATAAAAACATTAATGGGCAATATTATCAAGAATTCAGACATTTTATCGGTTTATTAAGGGTAAGAGGGTAACAAGAGAAAGAATAGGGAGTATTAGGGACCGAGGAGGCAACCTGTGCATAGAACCTGTGAATGTCAAACACGTACTGCATATTGGTCTTCACTTTGGAGAAGCAGTTCCTGGATAGAAGCTGAGGAATAATTGGAAGTTGATGCAGGATAAAAAGTGGGCAAATCTCTAGATCTGGATGAACTGTATCTTAGACTGATGTGAAAGATGAGGGAGGAGATTACAGGCTCTTACATTTTGTGCTTTATTTTGTTTTGCCTTTGGCCAGCGAGGTGGTGTGATCAAACAGAACAACATCTAATGTAGGTTCAACTTCTACACAGAGTGCTAGAAAAAAAAGCCATGGGATGAAAGACCACGAAGTCTCACATCAGTGGGAGGGAAACAATTGCAGAAAATTGTGAAGGCTGTTAAGAAATGATCACTGAATATCTTCAAGGCTGAGATCCACAGATTTTTTTAAAAGGGTTACAGGGAAAATGCAGGAAAATGAAATGGAATGTTATCAGAATAAATGTACCCTAATTGAAAGTAAACGCAGAGTTAGAGAGCGGATGGACATACTGTCGCTCGTATGTCCATTGGCAAACCTTTTTTAATAGACTGTACTTACTGGAATATCAACATCTCTCACTCCGGAGTGAGACACAGTTTCGAATACAATCAGTAGTTACAAGGAATTCATAAATGCAGTACGAGTAGACCGAAAAAAACCAGAGGACTGCGCCAACGCGGATGGGCTGTCAGGGTGAATATTTGCATCAGCGCAGTCACCACTACGAGAAGGAAGACCTCAGCAAGACAACCCCACCCCCACCCCACCCAAAGTCCAAGCATGGGCCTGGTGTTTAGGAGTGCTTAAGGCCCAAACAATACATCACTGTAGTGTCTCCATCCTACCCTAACCAAACCTAAATGTGGAGTGGTCTATTAACGTACTGTGAGTGGCAGAATAGGTAGTAATGCTTTGGTTCCAGAGAAATCGGTGAGCAGCAGTTCAGCAAAAGGTAAAGGTAAGCTCAGATAAACTCTTTTTTAACGCTAGTCTGACAGCAGTGGGGATGGCAGTTAGGGCAGTTGTCTGTTCTTCCTGCGGTTTGTGGGAGCTCAGGGAGATTTCCATTATCCCTGATGACTACACGTGTGGGAAGTGCACCCTGCTGCAGCTCCTGGGAGACCGTGTTCAGGAGCATTCTGGATCATCCGAGATATGGAACACTTCATAGATAAAAGCTTTAGTGAGATGATCACACCCAAATCCCTCCCTTAGCCATGTTTCTGTAAGGACTATAATATTCCAGTCTCATGTAAAGATCCACGCCCTGGGTTCATCTGCGTTACCTGTCAGCTCAGTTCCATTTAATTAAAAGCTTTTTAATCCAACAGGCTTTCATTGCTTCCTGTCGTGTTCCAAGCAGAGAGTATCTGGGCGACCACCAGGAATGGCGAAGGGAGTAGGCAGAAAGTGCGGGAATCCCCTGTGGCTATTCCTCTCGAAACCAAGTATACCATTCTGGATACTGGTTTTGTGTATGTTGGGAGTTGGGCGATAAGTATCAGGGAATGACTGTTCAGGGGAAAGCAGCAGTAGCCAAGATGGATGCACTGGATCTGGGGGGCAGCAGGAAAGGATAAAGGTAAACAGGGTCTTAGAGATAGGAGATTTGATTGTTAGGGGCCACAGATCGGAGATTCTGTGATCACAAACAAGAAACTAGGATGGTGTGTTGCCTCTCAGGTTTCAGGATCCAGGATGTTTCTGAGTGGCTGCTGAATGTTCTCAAGAGGGTGGGTGAGCAGCCAGAAGTCATTGTGCACGATGGTACAAATGACACGGTTAGATATAGGAATGTGTTTCTATAGAATGATTAACTGAGGACTAGGAGAAAAGTTAAAAACCAGGACCTCGGTAGTGATAATTTCCAGATTACTTCCAGTGTCATGAGCTAGTGAAGGTACGAATAGGAGGATATCAAGATAAGTATATGACTAAAGAATTGGTGGGCGGGATTCATATTTTTAGACCATTTGGAGCTTTTCTGTGACAGAGTTGACCTGTTCAAGAGGGATTGGTGACAGATCAACTTGAGGGGGAATCAATATCTTCGCAGCCAGTTTTGCTAGTACAACAGGGGAACGTTTAAACGAGATTGGCAGGAGGTGGAATCCTCAGCAGCAGGGAGGCAAGTGAGAGGCTGGATGCAGATACAGTAATGAAACATAGTACGTTGAGCAGCCATATCAGGCTGGACCACGAGAGGGAACAAGAAATGGCGATGGATTAAATTGTGTTTATTTCAGAGCTAAAGGGCTGACAGTTAAGGCCGATGAATTCAGCGTGTGGATAGGTTATCGGTGCTCGATAGTTTAGCTGTTACAGAAACATGGCTGAGGGATGGATAGGACTGACAGATTAATGTACCAGGGTTAAATGCATTAGAAGGAACAGAGATTGTGGAACGAGAGGAGGGGAGTTGCATTTCTGAATAAAGGGTGTATCGCAGCAGTGATCAGAGATAAAATAATTGATGGATCATCCAATGAGGCTTTGTGGGTGGAACTAAGAAATAAGAAGGGGATGGTGACATTATTGGGGTTGTACGGTAGGCCCCCAAATTGTAAACAGAAATTGCAGGAACAAAAATATGTAGAGAGATTGCGGAGACTTTCAGGAATATTTTGGTTGTCATAATGGGGGCTTTAATATTTTTTATAACACAGACTTGCACTGCCAGAGCATTAAGGGATTTGATGGGATGGAATCAATTAAGTGCATCAGGAAAGTTTCCCCAAGTAGAATGTAAAGGGTCCTAATCGGGAAGGAGCAATATTTGTCCTACTCTTAAGAAATAGGTCAGGACAGGTGAGTGAGGTGACAGTAGATGTGCACTTTGGGACCAGTGAGCATAGATCTATTAATTTTAAAATAGTTATGGAGAGGGAAGAAATTGGTCCACAGATTCAAGTTCTAAATCGGGGCAAGGTTAATTTTGATGGACTCAGGCAGGAGTTTGCAAGGGTTGATTGGAGTAGTCTGTTTGCAAGCAAAGGGACCTCCAGCAAGTGGGAGCTTACGATCTATATGTTCCTGTGAGTGTGAATGGAAAGTTTACAGGAATGTGGTACCCTGAATTACAAGAGATGTTTAGGCTTTTACCAAAAGATATGTGGAGGCGTGGCTCAGGTAGAGGCAGTTGGGATCAAGCGAATCCCTGAAGGTGTACAGGGGATACAGGAGTTTACTGAAGAAGGAAATCAGCCCCTCCAATCTATAGAACTTTGCCTGAGAAGATCAGGTTGAATCCAAAGAGATGCTTTAATTATATTAAAGGAAAAGCAGTAGCTAGAGAGAGAATAGGACCCCTCAATGGATATGTTTGTTGGGAACCATAAGAGATGAGCGATGTCCTCAACAAATATTTCTCCTCTATGTTTACCGTAGAGAAAGACATGGGTACTTGGGAAATTGGGGAAATTATTGGTGATTACTTAGGGACAGTCCATATCACAGTAGAGGAGGTATTGGATCTACTAGAATGTTTGAAGTTGGATAAATCTCACGGTCCTTTCCAGATATATCCAAAAACAGAGCAGGGGCTAGAGAAGAACTTAGGGGGGACCTGGCTGATAATTTTGATCATCAGTTACCACAAGTGAGATCCCAGAAGACTGGAGGAAAGCAGGTGTCGTGCCCTTATTCAAGAAGGACTGAAAAATAAAGTCTGGGAAATACAGACCAGTAACTTTATATCTGTGGTAGGTAAATTACTTGAGAAGATTCTGAGGGATAAGATGTATATGCATTGGGAAAACAGGGTTTCATTAGTAATAATAAGAATGGCTTTGTCAGTGGAAGTTCATGCCTGTTCTTTGATGATGTGACCAGGAAGGTTGAGTAGGGCGGGCCGGTTGACATCTCAACGTGTGGTGGTGGAAAAGCACAGCAGGTCAGGTAGTATTCGAGGGGCCGGAGAATCGACGTTTTGGGCACAACTCTATCATCAGGAATGTCCAAGACATCGATATTCCTGCTTCTTGGGTGCTGGCTGACCAGCTGAGCTTTTCCAGCGCCACATGTCTCAATTCTGATCACCGGCATCTGCAGTGATGACTTTCTCTAAGGGTGGTCGATCTGGTGTATATGGATTTCAGTTACACCAGAACAGAATGAGGCTTCTCAGCCCCTGGACCATGATATACATTTACAGGAAGAGACCAATCAGCCCCTCCAATTTATAGAACTAGACCCAGTTTAGATCATGCAGCAACAATATCAACCTATTCAGCTACTTGAAGTACCACAGGATATGGAAGAGGCAATAAAGTGACTGGGCTATAGGGTTTATTGTAATAATACCAGGCTATATAGCCCGTCAAGCCTGTCCTTCCTTCAGTAAGGTCAGGGCTGATCTCTCTTGGCCGCAATTTCTCTTTCATGCCCAATTCTTTGTAGCCTTAACTCCCTGATGTGTCTACATTCATTAACACCACCCTGCTCCCTCAAACATTCAGAGATGTAGTTGTCTGGGATAGAGAGGCCCCAACAGTCATTACCCTCTGAGAGAAGGAAACAGTCCCCACACATTTACCTTGGCCTTTGACATGAACAAAAGCTATGAAGTTAAAAATCTCACAACACCAGGTTATAGTCCAACAGGTTTAATTGGAAGCACAGTAGCTTTCGGAGCATCGCTCCTCCATTAGTTGATGGTGGAGGGCTCAATCGTAACACACAGAATTTAGAACAAAACTTTAGTGTGATGTAAATGAAATTATAACATTGAAAAATTGATAGTCTGTTGAGTCTTTCATCTGTTTGAATACCATGGTATTTAATTTTATACACCCCAGTCCAACACGCATCTCCAAATTAAAAGATATGAACACAGCGTCATAATGACTGGCCCTGAATGGACAAGACTGAACAAGGTGTCAAGGAGGCTGAATAAAATTGCACCTAATTGGAATCAGTTGTAAATTCCCAAGCGGTTGGACCATTTGGAGCACCATGTGGCTGATGGAGATCAATCCTCTCAGTCCCTGGATATCTCTGTTGGCGGTCCTCAGGGTAGCTTCCTCGGCACAAACATCTTCAGCTGCTTCAGCAACGTCTTACCCTCCGTCATTCGATCAGAGGTGAGGATGCTCAGAAAAGATCGCATAAAACAGCAAAACCTGGACAACATTCAAGCTCATGCTGTTAATGTGTAGGCAACATTCATGTAACAGCACTGCTGGACCCTGAACATTTCCACAGGACTAAAAATGAGGAGCTCATTCAGCATCTCAAGCTGGTTTCACAGAAATATGAGAATGCCATTCAGCCCATAGAAGCTATTGGATAAGTAGAGGAACAGCGCATTCACTCTCTCTTACCTATTACACAAGAAGAGATTTCTTTAAAAAAACTACAAATGTTGGAATTCAGGAAACTGGAAGACCACAACAAGCCAGGCAGCATCAGGAGAAAAAGTCCACATCTTGGGTGTAACCTTCCTTCATGTCTGGGGGTGGGGGCAAGGGTGTGTACTGATAATGAGGCGAGGTGGGGAAATAGGAGAAGGCGTGTTGTGGTGGCGAACACAGTTAAAGTGTACCACCAGGTTGGCCAATGGGAAGAATGAATCCAGTTGACAGTTGGAAGATGGGTTGATCAGAGGAATGGAAAGGGGAGGGGCTAAGCAGGAGATCTGGGGATTGGAAGGGAGGTTACTAGAAATTGGAGAACTCAGTGTTGAGACCCCGGGCTGTAAGCTACACAGGTGGAATATGAAGCGTTGTTCCTCCAATTTGTGCTTTGGTTCTTTGTGGCAATGGATGAGGTCAATGATGTCATGTCGGAATGGGATTGGTAGGTGTAATTGAAATAGGCAGTGACTGGGAGGTCAGGTCAGCCCTTACAGGACCAGCTGAGATGCTCAGCAAAACATTCCCCTTAGTTTGCATTTGGTCTCCCCGATATAGAGAAGACCACATCAGGAATGGCAGATACAGTAAACTAGGTTGGATCCCATCACCTGGCACATCTTCCACAAGGACTGATCCCTTCACTAATTTTGGTTCGTGCCATACTCCCCACCAAACCTGTCAATCCCCATGGGCAACTGACACTTGCAGATGAAAAATAAAATACATCACCTGCTGGCACACACCTCCCTCACCTCTATCCAGCGCCCCAAACAGTCCTTCCAGGTGAAACAGAGGTTCACCTGCCTCTCCTTCAACCTAGTTTACTGCAGTAGGTTCTCCTGATGTGGTCTTGTCTACATCGGGGAGAGCAACGTAAACTAAGTGCACATTTCACCGAGCATCACAGCCCGGTCCAAAGGGGCTGGCCTGAGCTCCCAGTCACCACCCATTTCAATTCCCCTTCCCAATTCCTTTCCAACATGACCTTCTTGGCTTCCTCTGTTGCCACAGTGAGTCAGACCGCAAATTGGATGAACAACATCTTACCTTCTGCATGGTTAGCCGACAGCCTGGAGGACTCAACATTGAGTTCTCCAATTTTAAATAACCTTCCCTCCATGGCCCTACTCCATTTCCAGCCCCGCCTCCTCCCTTCCATTCCACCAAATGACCCCACCTTCTAGTTCCCAACTATATTCATCCCTCCCATCGACCAACCATGTTGCACCCACCACTTGTGTCCACCTATCCCCTACCTCACCATCCTTCTGTTCTCCACACCCCAACCACTCCTTTCCCTCTTTATCTGCAGTTCCCCCTACCCCCACCTGCAATCCTGAAGAACGGGTATACTTGAAATGTTGACTTCTTCACCTCCTGATGCTACCTGACTTGCTGTTTCTTCCAACCTCCTGTTTGTCTAATGTTACACAGGAATATAAGGAATCTAGTCAGCACAGCACGCAGGTAAGCAGCTACCACGTGTCACCCAATAATAAGCCTCTTCCCTGGAACGAGGAAGAGGACATTCAGCCACCCGAGACACTGACACTCGAACAGAAGAGGCCATTCAGCCCCTCCAAACTTTTACACTGAAATAGGAGGATGTCATCGATGCTGTAACTTTACAAACCAATGAAGCAGAGAATGCACAAACAGACTGTTCCATGCTGTGCCTTCTGGCTCCATTGCTCATGTTTCATGCGTGTTGCATTAACGTGGTTTGCTGATAGTAAGGAGGCACAGCTGATGATTTGTGCCATGTCTCAAGGAGGCATCTTCCATCTCTGAGAAGACAGTCTAGTCTTCTGCATGGAGGTCAGAAGCTTTTGAGAATGACCAACCCTGTCAGAGTGTCGCTGCTGACAATTTTGTGAACAACATGATGCTCAGTACTTACTGCTCTGTATGAATTCTGTCAGTGGCTCATGGCCAAGGACATCCACCTCCTTTTCACCAAGAGCACTTCCCATCATCTCGCCTTTCCATAAATACAAAATGAGAAGGATGATATGTTTTGCCAAATCATTTTGTTGCCTTGCAAAACGCTATGCTTTAAGCACAGCCACGCCAACAACAACACCACGTTTGCCATTGGAGATTATTGGAGATACTGAGGAGGTGATGGCCTAACAGTATTATCCCTGTAATGTTAACCCATAGACCCAGGTGATGTCTCAGACCCCGGATTCGAATCCCACCACGGCAAATGTTAGATTTTGCATTCAATAAAATATCAGGAATTGAGAATCAAATGAAGCAATGAAAGCATTGTGTTTGTCCTACCTGGCACACTTGTGCACTTCAGGGAAGGAAATCTACCATCTTCACCCAGTCGGATTTACATGTGACTCCAGGCCCATAGCACTGTGGTTAACACACAGTTGTAGTTTGAAATGTCCAAGCCAGCCGCTCAGTTATGTCACTCACTACAAATTCTCAAATAAATGAATGTGGAAGCTGAACACCAAGCTGAAGACCCCGGGAAATATTGAGGAGCTCAAGAGGGATTACGCAGGTTGGAGAACCGTGAAGCCCCTCTTTGAGTCTCCAGCGGACTGGGAGGAAACAGTAAAAGGGAACATCAAGAGTTTCTTCATCCTCAAAGGTGTCCAGGAGGCGAGAGAGAGGCAGGGAAAACTGTCCCAGCTCCAGGAAAGTATGCAGAACCTGCTCCTGCTGCAGACGATGGGATCAATGTCACGGAGGGCCTCAAGGAGGTGAAGGGTCAGTAAGCCTCGCTCTTTGCCTCGGAGGTCTCCAGGATAATCTTCCGGTCCAGGGTCCGCTCGGTGGAGCAGGACGAGACGTTTCTTCTTCCAGAAGGTGCACAAAGAGAGCTCCGTGCTCAGCAGCCTGAAGAAAGAAGATGGCTCGGTAACGTCATCTCAGGCTGACATCATGAGGATCAGCAAATCCTTCTATGCCAGTCTGTATGACACGAAGCCGACCGACAGCGCGGCCTCCCAGTCGTTCCTGTCCTCTATCACGGAGGTCCTAGATGACGGAACGCAGGAGAGTCTGAACCAGCCGCTATCTATGGATGAACTGACCAAGGCCCTCGAGTCCTTCGAAAAGAATTAAACTCCTGGAAGCGACGGCTTACCGGTGGTGATCTATTCCGCTCTTTGGGACTTGATTGGCCAGGACCTGCTGGAGGTGTATGTCAGTATGCTTCGGGCAGGTACCATGAGTGAATCCATGAGGAAAGGCATCATCACCCTCGTCTACCGCAAGCTCGACCATCTCCTGGAGCTGCTGAGGTGCAGCATCCCACACTCCTGCAGAAACAGGATGTCAGCTTTAACATTGGCCAGAAAGGCCATTGTAAAAACACATCACATAGAAGATTTGATGCTACGCATATTGATGCTGGCAGTTTTTAACCCCATTTTAACTCCAATGGAACACTCCCGGTTCCATTGTAAAGGAAGTTTGGAGAACAATAATCAATAAATCACATATGTCCCATAGAACATCGCGAGTCATATCTTGGCCATCGATTACTTTACAGGTGACTTAGTCTCTGTCTTTTCTTGGAAACCATCTCTTTCATTGTGAGCTTCAGGAAAGGCCATGTATTTTGCCAGAAAACAAATGTCACTGACCTTTATTGGTTTATATCAAAGAACACTCAAATCAACAGCTCCCTTGATCAACTCTACCGCCCACGTTAGCAAAGAAATCTGGTAAATTGACAGTTTGATTTTCCGAGCAATAAATAATTGTGACTCCGTTTGCCTGCAGCCATCTCTTCCTAACTTTGTGCTTTCCTTCGTTTACAGTGGGGTTTAGTATCTTCCAAGTAACAGCAAAGATATTAGAGCAGTTGGAAGCATTTTTCGCCGATCAAGTCGGCGAGTTTTCAATGAGATCACGGGCTGATTTGTTTAATCCTCAACTCCCCTTCTCAGCCTTATCTCCATGGCCCTTCATGGTGAATTGACTAAATGTCTGTCTATCTCAGCCGTGAAAATACCGAGCCTTGAGGGCCCTCTGTTGTAAAGAATTCCACTGATTTGCTTCCCTCTCATAGAGAGAATATCCTCCCCATCAGAGTCTTCAATGTTTGACCCCTTCCGCTGTGATGAGGCCCTCTAGTCCCACATTATCCTGGGTGTAAATCAGAGCAGAATGAACCCCTGAAGGTAGGTCTACACTCTCTACTGCCAGTTGTGAGTATTTGAAATCATTTCATATTTTCACATCTGATTAACCAATTAGAGCTGAATTTTCACATTAGATTTGCCAATGGAGAGTCTTCTTCAAGAGCACTTCAATGGCTGTAATTCAGCTGGCGGTGTAAGTGCTAGTCAAACACAAGGACACTCGGTGCACTGCTGTGTTTATGAAGCTCTCTGCACATGAAAATGGATCCTTCCCATCACTTTACCTCTCATCAATGTGGGTGTCATTCAACTTGATCTCCCAGCATCCTCCTCCGTTCTGAACCAAGAGAGGGTGACAGTGAATACTGGGGTCATGCTGCGGACAGGACAAGCCAAATACTGGTGTTTCAGGTTACAACTCTCCATTCTTGGAGAAATATTAAGCCACTTGTACGCAAGGGTATTCGGGGCCGAGTACTTAAGGCGATGGGTTATTAATCCCTTGATGTGTCCCCACGCAGGGTCAAATCCTGCCGACTCCATCTTGAACAACTTCCTGTAGGATACATTCTTGCTCAGACTTCAGAAATCCCATGTCAGCAAGGCCAGGCCAGTTATTTGATTAGACATAGGCGGCTCGAGTTCTTAATCAGAAATATCCCACACTCCAACCGTTATTCCTGTTTCTCAATTCACAGATACAGCTAGACCCATCGAGCTCCTGCAGTATTCTGTGAATGTACTGCACAGAAGTGCTGCTTTTGATTAGATTCCTTTAATCCCAGTCCCTCTGTTCACTGCCTCTGGTCAGGGGTAACACTTGGTCCTGCACGTCAAAGTGCCCATGCCCACGGTTCCCACTCCGATCATTATAAACAGCTGCAGGAAATTGCCGGTTAACCATCTTTACTCCAAAGAGAAACTCACCAGCCTCAGGAATCTCTCTACAAAACGGGACTTCTCATCCCTGGACACGGTGTAAGACAGAGGATTGTGAAGAGATTTTGGGAAAATATCGTCAGTTGGCAGGTGCACAAATGTTAAAGGCGCATCCCGTATAACACAGTTTCCAGCTTTGTGAATCTTCGGGAACTCTTTGGGAAATGGAATCAGAGGAGAATGAAGAAGTTTGAACTGTCGGGCTGAGCAGAAACAGCCAAGACACCTTCCCCTTCTTTAAGAGGACTCCACATAAACTGATCGGAGACATTGAAAGAATTCTCGTTCCTTTACATGAGGAATACAAATCTCATCTGGACTCTAGATCAATGAAATAACTCGGGACCACACAAGACACTGGGAGGCTCGAAGAGAGATGGTCCCGGTTGGAGGGGAGCTGTTTCCCAGTGACATGGGTGTGTCTGTAGTGGGTGGGATCAGACTGTTCCCATGTCGCCATAATGAATGTCTGGCAAAGTAAAACTGATAGAGGACAGTTGTCATTCTGGGAAGGGCAGACTGAAGTGGGAAGTCAGTCACAGCCTGCTTTAGAGGATCGTGCAAGGTGTTCGGTTTGAAGTTTCAGCGCATTCGACTGATAAATGAAAAGTTCCTGGTTCAAGAGTCCCCAGGGCGACAACGATGGTTGTTCTTGCTGCATCTGTTTTGGATGCTGCACAGTTTCGTGTGTCGAGTGGGGTCAGGAGAATGTTCTCCAAACGGAACCCTTTCGTGTAAGGATCCACAAAGAAGTTTCTGCATTGCTTTAATGGTTCATGTAAAGAACTGTGGATTCTTGGATTCTGAAGCAAAAACAGAAGCTGCTGTCCAATCTAACGGGTTTGGCAGGACCTTTGGGAGATTACCGAGTTCTGATGAAGTTTTGAAATGTTGTCTCTGATTTTCTCTGCATAGATGCTGTAAGATCTGCTGAGTTTCTCTGGCAATTCCTATTCTTGGTTTAAATTGAATGTCCGTTCCATCTGTCAGGATGATACAACCAGACCCACCATGCACCAAAATGTGACGCTTTTACAAACTGTAAAGTGATTGGATTCAAACCAACCCGATAATGATTCACTCTTCCTCAACTCCACAATGAGAGACACCTGGAAAACGAAGAGGACAGTGTGGTTCTGTAATCGTCGATGCGTGTTTAAGGCAATGGACTTGAAATCCATTTGGCTTTACCCTCACAGCCTGGAATCCTACCGGTTACGATTCAGTAATGACAACAAATAAAATGGGAGATTACACCCTGTCTTCATCTTTCACATACAAGACACAGGAGACGGGAAAACAGACATTTCAGACAGGGTGGGAATGGGGGCAATCTCCAACCCTCTGTCTTTCAGGGTACAACACACAGAAATCCCCAGAGAAAGTTAAGATACTATGAGTTGAACAATTCCATTCCAACTTTGTTGGAGCTACGAGCCAACCGTTGGAAAACGAGATGAAAACAGTCAGGGGTCAGTCTTCGAATGGTGCAGACTTGATGGCCCGAAGGGCATTTTCTGTGCTGCAGACCTCTTTGACCAGCGGCGGTGAGCTGATCGGAGAAACTGGCGGATGTGAAGCATAATGAACGGGACTAATCCTGAGCCCTCTGTTTGTTTCCATCTGTGGGTAAATATGAGGTTGAGTTCCTCGGCGGTGTTACAACATCATGTGACCATGTCCCCAACTTCAGTCCCATTGTTGGGTCATTTAAGATCACAGGGAGAATCCCATTTAGATTCGCCCTGGTAACATCAGAAACGCAGGTTTATGGGAACTGGGACGAGAATAGATGGAAGTCCAATGACCCGCACTGCAGATGGGCCGAAAGGTCTTTCTCACGCTGTAAAAATCAGAAGAAAGGGAGAAAGTAATCTGCAGCTAAAATGATCACAGATGGAAAGACAAAAGCGGTTTCCTGATGAAAACACACAGTGCCTTTTCTTTTTGCCTTCCCTGTTCGCCTCCTGGTGAGGATTCAGTTTTCTCACTGTTGCAGCAAGTGGAGTTTTCCTCGTCCCATTAATCGTGGGGTCAGCCTTCCCGAAGTAGGGAATGAAGTATGCAGCTGACAATTGATCAAGTGTTGTCCCATACTTAATACACAGTAACTTTAAACGAGTAGGGGTCGTACGGTGGCTCAGTGGTTCACACTGCTGCCTCACCGCACTAGGGTCTCAAGTTCAATTCCAGCCTCCGGCAACTCTCTGTATGGAGTTTACACATTCTCCCCGTGTCTGCGTGGGCTTCCTTCCGCAGTTCAAAGATTTAGGATGAATTGGTCATGCTGAATTGCCAAAAGTATTAAGTGCATTAGCCAGAGGGAAATGGGTCTGGGTGGGTTACTGTCTGGAGGGACAGTGTCGGCCCGAAGGGCCTGTTTCCACGCGATAGTAAATCGAAACACACTGTTTGAAACTCATTCGTGGCGGAGGTTGCCACTCAATGAGATAGGAATCACTGTCCATCCCTATTTACTCCAGAGATTGAGATGTTGAGTTACTTTACAGAACCCTGGAAGAACTCAAGGTACAGCCATGATACTGTTCGGGAGGGAGTTCCAGGATCTAGACCCAAAAGCACTGTAGGAGTAGCAAGATATTTCCAACTCAGAAAGGCGAGGTCCGAGATGGGTGATTTGTGGTTACAGTTCTCTCGTGTATCTGTTGCTATTGTCCTTCTCGATAGATGCAAACAATCACTGGGTTGGTCTGGGTCTGTGTTCTGTGAGGAAGCAGGAGTTAGTGTTCAATAAGATAATTCACAAGAAGAGAAATAAATCTTCATTTCCTGTCTGGGAATTGTATCCCGGTCTGGGCATTACAAACTCAGACTCCGAACCAGTGACCCTACTGAAGCTGACAGTAACACTTGTGACCTGATCTGTCCAGACTCTGTGTATGATCTTCACGTTATCATCATCCTCAGCAGCAATGTTTCTCTCTCTAAGTTTCCAAACAATTCATATTGCTGCCCTGGTTTCAATGTGAAGAAAGCGGAGCTGTGCTAACCTGATTTACTGCAGGAAGGTACAAAACAGTTTGATACTAACAGCGGCTCGTTTTGAGGCGTTGATCTGCGGTGATAGGGCGGCCCCAATAAATCCTTCGTTCAAAACGTCTGATTCCAAATTCCATGTTGGAAATGACCAGAGGTTTCTCGCTGAATTTGTTCAGGATCTTGACTGGAATTGACACTAAATCCAAGTATGAAAGTACATTTCAGTGGAGTGCATCATAAGATACCGCCGTGACTGTGAATAAAATGCTGGAGACGTCCAGCAGAAGAACAGGAGACACAGAAGCAGGTACCTGAGGACAAATGTATTTGCTTTGCCATTGAAAGGCCCTGTTACACAAAGTGGATTATCTTTGCTGGTTGATCACCTTATGAATGTTGTTTCCCAGATCTCCATGTTTACATCACATACGGAAAGGTGTCCAGCGTGTGTGTGTGCATCCGGCTAGTGAAGCAATAGATAAAACATCTGACTTTGTATCAGACGATTGTAGGTTTACATCCTACATGTCTCGAGTGTAACGTGTTAGTTCAGCCAATTACATGTTGTCAGTTGCTATTTCCTTCGGTTCTTCCGAGCTGCAGGGATTGGATCAGTGTGTATTCAAATGGAACGTTGTTTTTGGGTCCATTACAGCTCAATGTCAGACAGGTGTATGGCTGGTCCTGTTTTGTCAGGTTCTGAGGATCTGAATGGTTTGGATCAGTTTGGTTTCGAATTTAAAACTTGCATTTAGGTCTATTGTCCATTTTAAATTCCAGCTCTGCTCCACATCTCTCATTGCCTGTCAAACTGGCGAGTGTTCCACCTAAAGCTTCCTTTGTCCGATCTGTGAAACCCACTGTGAAACCAGCTCCAATGCTTGTGACTCTCCCGATCAGTTTCTATAAGACTTACTATCAATGTAACCTTCTCCCATCGCTATCACCCGCCCTGTCAATGTAAACTCCTTCGGTCCCCCCATCAATCTAATCATCTCCATAACCTTCTCCAGCTCTTACACCCCTATCTGTGTAAACGTTACACTCCCCTACAACCATCCCGAAAGCAAAAACCTCCTCCAGTGTCTGTAATACTCCCTATCTGTGTTTGTGTCTCCAGGATCTATTGCTGTTCCTGTCTCTGTAAGCTCTGACAGATTGTACAGCTTGCCAGTCCATATTCTTTCCAGAATCTCAGCATCTGACATCAACAAAAGTCTTCATTAACTACAGCCTTCCATATCTCTGTTCTTTCCTCAATCCTATACAACTCTCTTATTCTCTGTAAGTAGCACAATTCCATAAAATACCCCATGCCTGCGTAAACTGACCCAATCCAACAGTGAGAAGCCTCCCTGTCCTTTCGATCACCTGTAGTCCCTTCAGATCTCCCTGTATCTTCTCTGACTCCATTGAATACAGCCTATCCCATGTTATAACTCCTCTAACTCATATATTACTCCCCATCTCTGTGATATTCTTCAGTTACTGCAATTCTCATTCTTTATCTCCAGAGCTTCCAATCCCCCTGATCAATGTAAGGTTTTGATCCTCTGCAGCATGTTTATCACCTGGAGCAGCCTCCAACTAATCAACGCATCCTGTTGCTGTAACCTCCTCAAATTCTACAGCTCACTGTCTTTGTAATATCTTCCAGTATCTGCAACCCTCTCGATTTTTGTAACCCACTCCAGAACAGCACTCTACATCTCTGTGTAACTGATGGGAATGCTGTAAACCTGCCTTCAGTCCTCAGTAACTCTCTGAACTTCTGCAGCCCGACAACCCTCAGCATCTCTGGCTCCTCCAATCCCTATGCTTCTCCCTGGCTGTGTGAACTGATCCAGCCCCTTCAAACCTCCCTATCTCACTCACTCCTGCAGCTCCAACCTTTGTCCATGTCACTGTAATTCGAGCACCAACAATCCTCCCAGTCTCTATAAACTCCTGCAGCTCCAACTACAACCCCTACCTGTGTACTCTCCAGTCCTTCCAATCCTCCCTTTCTCTATCAACTCCTTTAGCTCCAATACTACCCCATCTGTCTACTCTCCAGTGCCTTTAACACTCCCTTTCTCGAAAAACTTCTGTAGCTCCAACTACTACTGTGTGCAATCTCAAATCCCTATATTCCTCCCAATCTCTGTAAATCCTTCAGAACTGATAATCCTTGACATCTTTCAGCCAGCCAACCATCTGATCTCTAACCACGAACACTGATCTCAAACCACCGAACTCTGTAACATCCTCCAGTCTCTACAGCCCAGCTTTTCTCTATTGGCTTCTCTGGTAACTGTATTCCCCTTCATCTCCGGTTACAGATCCTTGCTCAGTGAAACAATGTCTCAGTACCAAATCTGTAAGAACACAAGAATCTTTGGTGTATCAATATATTTGTCTCATTTTCTAAATTTTAACGACTGCAAGTTCAACCTTCTTCACCTCTTCTTCTCAATATTCCTCCATTTTGAAGATCAGCCTGGTGAACCTTCTCTGGGCTGCCTCCAATGGAAGGATATTTTCCCTCCAGATAGGGGACCAAACCTGTTCACCGTATTCTCAGTGTGGACCGACTGGAGTCCTCTATATTTATTACAAGCCTTCCCTATTTTTATTCTCCATTCCCTTTGAAATCAATTCCATTTACATTCTCTATGTCCTTCTGTCCCTGTATGCTACCTTTCTGAGATTTATACACCAGGATTCCCAGGTTAGGCCATAGCGTAGCTTTCTGCAGTTGATCTGAAACCAAGAGCTGACAGCAATAATCACGAAAGTACTGGAATGTATGTTAAACGATATGCCAGAAATACTAACTGCACACTTAGAAACCTATGGAATAAGCGCAGTCCGTAAGACCATCATGTAAAGGGGTACAATTAGACCATTCAATCCATCAGGTCTATTCCACTATTCGATTGTGTATGAATTGTTTCTTAACCCCACTCTCTCACTCCCTGTAACCCTTGATCTCCTTATTCATCTAGAACCTGCTTATCTCTGAGTAAGATACACTGAATCACTTCGCATCCACAGTCCCATGAGGCAGTGAGTTCCACAGATCCATCACCCTCTGGCTGAATAAATTCCTCCACATCTCTATTCTAAAGGCTCCTCCTTTACTCTGAAGCTGTGCCCTTGGCCCCTCGTCTCTCCTGCTAGTGGAAACATCATGCCCACGTCCACTCCATCCAGGCCCCTCAGTATTCTGTAAGTTTGAATGAGATTCTGCCGCCGCCTCTGAAACTTCATCAAGTGCAGACCCAGAGACTTTACCTGCTCCTCCTATGACACGAATGTCATCCCTGAAATCTTTCTTGGAAACCCATTTCTCGTACCCCTTCACATCTTTTGTTTAGACTCTTAATGAATAAAGTGTTGAGTGTAGTCCCAACACTGACCCCTGCGGAGCTCCCCCATCACCAGTTCCCATGGTGAAAAAGACTCCTTTCTTCACACTCTCTGCCTTGTGCCAATCAGACAAATCCTCTATCCATGTTCAACATGTTGTTGTGAAACGGAAATGTCATTTCACACCCACTGCTGGATTTATTTTTCTGTCTGGCTGTAAACAGCAGAGTTTCCCCATTACCTTCCCATCTGTAATTCCCTGGAGAAGGTGGTGGGGAGCTGCCTTCCTGACCCATTGCAGTCCTTTGGGTGTAGGGACAGACACAGTGCTGGGAGGATGGAGCATGGCTTGGAGGGCACCTTGGAAATGCTGTTATTCCCGTGCACCTGGAGCTCCTGTCTTTCCAGGGTATAGTGGTTCCGGGTTTGTAAAGTGCCGTTGAAAGGGCCTGTCCGAGTGACCTCAGTGCTACTTGTAGATCTTTTATTCCTCCTTTCATTCATGCACATGTGCTTTGTTGGCTGGGCCAGCATTTATTATTGATTTGGAGTTGTCCCTGAGAAGGTGGTGGTGAGCTGCCTTCCTGAACCACTGCACCAGCCGATAGAACTGTTGTTATCCGTGTAGCCTCCAGCAGGCGCTACAACACTCCTCATGTCTCTAACTGCACACAGACAATGCAGCTCTCCCTTTTATATCTGGCATCCTCCCCGATTTATAACTCTTATAGTTCCTCACACTATCTCACCTCTTCCATTCCCATCTGTGCCTGAGATCTCTAAAATTTCTTTATTCTTGTTTAAATTTCTGATCACCTAAAATCTCTCCCTTTTTAAATTTGTAACCCCTTCAGCTTCTGTAACTCTCCATATAACTGTAATCAATGACAGCACAGGTTCCCTTCCTTAAATCTCGATAATTACAATGGTTGCGTGTGGTAAATCGGAACTTTTCATCCTCCTTATCTATCTCGGGACTTCCAGCCCCCACAATCCCACTATTTGGAATGCTCCCATTTTCTGTAAATCCTCATGTCCTGAGGGTCCTTGAACACCACCAGTGCTCCAAAAGTTTATACTCCCCCCAGTTACTGCAAGTCTTCTAACTCTGTAATATCCAACAGTCTCCAGTACCATACAACACTTGCTGGCTCTCAATTTGTATTTGTTGAAGTCTACACATCTCTGTAAGCAGCACAGAAAAAGTACTTTTGACTCTGCATAGCTCCGTCATGAACAAACTACTATCTCTATTTCCTTCGCCTTCTTCAGTGTCTGCAACTCTCACTGTATCTTCCAATAACCTGCTTTCGACACTGCAGGTCTGCCATGCTCCACAGATAACCTGTTCCAGCCCATATAGCTCACTCAATCACTGTAACACCCTCTGCTCTGTCTAATCCTCCTCTTCCCCACTGTCTTCCAGGCACATCAGCGATTCTGTAAGGCAGCAGTGCGGAATGGGATGTTATAAATCTTAGCTGAGGCTTGAGGCCTACCATTACCTGGGAGTCACAAAGGGAGAGAACCTGAGAGAGTGCAGCACAGAGCGGGAGAACATTAATCAGTAGCGAGGATCGAGGCCGACTAGGACTCGGAGTTGGAGAAGCAGCAGAGCAGGAGGCTCGAAATCAGCACCGAGTCACAGAGGGAGTGACCATGTGAGGGAGCAACTTGGAGCAGGAGCATGAGGCTCACTCACACCTGGGAGTTACAGAGGCAGCAAAGTGGGAGGATATAAATCAGCATTGAGGATCATGGCCTAACTGTGCCTGGGAGTCACAGAGACAGTGACCCTGTGAGGGAGCAGAGTGGAGTGGGAGCTGGAGGATTACACGTCCCTGGGAGTCACAGAGACGGTGACCCTGTGAGGGAGCAGAGTGGAGTGGGAGCTGGAGGATTACATGTACCTGGGAGTCAGAGAGATAACCTTCTGCTGCTGGGATGGGCCTGCACTGAGTTTGGAAGAAGTACAAGAGCCTTCACAGAAAAGGCTGTAAATTCATTGGCAGATAATACACCGTTATTAGCGCCTGTCAGTGAATTGATAGAAGTTAGCAAATTTGTTTTTTCAACTTCTGAAATAAGGATTGAACTCAGAAATAAGAGGGAGAAGTGAAATTCTGAGCCAATATATTATATATTACCCTCAGTAAGCCACAGTTGTATAAGGTAGTTAACCAGATTGTTATTTTTTCCCTGATGTTAATTTAATTCTAAGTAATTAATTAAGTTACTCTCGACATGTTTCATTTTAAGACATGACAAGACATGTTTGTTCGATGGAAAATCTGTTCTGTTACGTTGGGAAGTCATAGCCCCTGCTCGTGTCCTAGATGAACACTGGGTCATGGAACTCAGATAGTAACTAGAGACTCTATGGGGCATCTGTGATACTGAGAGTTAGGTGGATAGCTCACACAGAGAGCAGATCACCCTGCAGACATGACAGCCAAGAAGAAGAAAGGGAATAGGGGACTAGACTATCCATCTAACTAGTACAGCCTGGACCGTATGTGACTTCACTTTCTCAATCAGCGTACCGTGGGGAACCCTATCAAACGCCTTACTAAAGTCCATGTATATGACATCTAATGACAGTCACTCAACAAGAAACTTTGTCACTTCCTCAAAGAATTCTGTTAAGTTGGCAAGACATGACATTCCCTGCTCAAAACTATGTTGCCCATCACTGATGAGCACATTTTCTTCCAACTGGGAATACATCCTATCCCTCAGTATTTCTCCAGCAGCTTCCATACCACTAACGTCAGGGTCGCCATTCTTAAACAAGGGAACACCATTAGCAATTTCCCAGTACTACGGGATTTCACCCGTGTTCAAAGATGCTGCAAAGATATCTGCTATGGTCCCACCTGTTTCCTCTCTCATCCAAGATCCCATCCGGACCTGGGAACCTGGTACCTTAATGTCTTTTAGAATAACCAACACTTCCTTATTTCAGCTTGACCTAGAGGAATCAAGCATCCATACCTAATCTCAACATTTCTTCTTGGTGAATAGTGATATCACGTGCTCATTAATAATCTCACCCATTTCTTCTGACTCCATGCATAACTTTCCTCCTTTGTCCTTGAGTGGTCCAACCCTTCCTCTAGTTACCCTCTTACTATTGATATATGAATTAAAGTCTTTGGGATTTTCCAAAATCATGTTTGCTAAATATATCTCATGACCCCTTTTAGCCCTCTTAATTCCTTGTTTCATATTGGTCCTACATTCCCGATTTTCTGCCCAAGCTTTGTCTGTCTTCAGTCGTCTAGACCTTATGTACACTTCCTTTTTCCACTAAGCTAGTCTCACAGTTTCACCTGTTATCCATGGTTCCCTAAACTTGCCATTCCTACCCCTCATTTCCACAGAAGCATATCTGACCTCAACTCTAATCAACCTCTCTTTAAAAGCTTCCCACGTATCAAATGTGGATTTACCTTCAAACAACTGCTCCCAATCTATATTCCTCAACTTCTGCTGAATTTTGGTATAGTTGGCCTTCCCCCAATTTAGCACTCTTCCTTTAGGACAACTGTTGTCTTTGTCCTTGCGTATTCTATAACGTATGGACTAGTGATCAATAGTCCCAAAGTTATCCCCAACTGAAACTTCAACCACCTGGCCAGGCTCATTCCCCAGCATCAGGACAAAAATGGCTCTTTCCTGAGTTGGACTGTTTACATACTGCTCAAAAATCCCTCCTGGCTGCTCCTTACAAATTCTGCTCCATCCAGTCCTCTAATATTAAGTGAACCCCAGTCAATGTTGCGAAAATAAAATCGCCTTTCACCACCACCATGTTGCTCCCACATCTTTCCATGATTGTTTCCATATTTGTACTTTCATCTCACGCTCACTGTTGGGAGGCCCCAATATTGTTTCTGCATCCTTCCTATTTCTGAGCTCTACCCTTATTGCCTCACTGTTTGAGTCCTCCATAGTGCCCTCCTTCAGCACAGCTGTGGTATCCTCTTTGACCAGTAATGCAACTCCTATACCCCTTTTACCCCCTTGTTTATCCCACCTGAAGCATTGATATCTTGGGATATTTACTTGCCAATCATGCCCTTCCCTCAACCAAGTATCATTAATAGCAATAATATCAACTCCAAGGTACTAATCCAAGCCCTGTGTTTATCTGCACATACTACACTTCTTGCATTAAAACAAATGCACCTCAGATAACCTGTCCCTTTGTGTTCATCATCTACTCCCTGCCGACTCTTCCACTTACTCACGCTGTCTTCATTATCTATTTCCTTACAGGCTGCAGTTGTTATTTCCTTAATATCGACTCAGCTCCTCATTTGGTTCCCATCCCTCTACAACATTAGTTTGAACCCTCTGAAGCAGCATTAGTGAAAGTACCCCGAACGACATTATTTCCATTCCAGTTCAGGTGTAGGCTGTCCAATTTGTAATAGTCCCTCCTCCCAGATAACCAGTCCCAATGTCCCAAAAATTAGAACTCCTCCCTCCTGCACCATCTCTCATTCCTACTCTGACTAGCACGTGGCATTAGTAGCCATCCTGAGCTTACAACCTCTGAGGTCCTACTTCTTAACTTGACTCCTAACTGCCTAAATTCTGTTTGTAGGACCTCTTCCTGATTTTTAAAATCTATATCATTGGTGCCTACATGCACCATGAAAACTGGATATTCACCCTTCCCCTTCAGAATGTTCTGCAGTCGATCCAAGGCATTACTGTCCCTTGCACCTGGAAGGCAACATACCATTCTGGAGTCTTGACTTCGAACAGAAAAATGCTTATCTACTCCTTTTACAATTGAATCCCCTTTGACTTAGCCCTTCCAGTATTTTTCCCGCCCTTCTGAACAGCAGGTCCAACCACGGTGCATTTAACGGGGCTACTGCTGTCTTCTCCTGGTGAGCCATCTCTCCAAACAGTATCCAAAGCAGTATACCTGCTAAGGAGAGAGGTGTCCGCAGGGGACACCTGCAGTGCCTTCCTGCTCTTTCTCTGCTTTTGGTCACCAATTCCCTTTCTCCTTCAGCAATCCTAATCTCTGATGTGATCAGTTCACTGAATGTGCTATCTACAACCTCCTCCGCATTGTATGCGCTCCAAGGTGAGTCCATCGCCGCTCCAGAGCCATCATCGCGTCTATGCGTTCTTCATAAGAAGTGTCTTTGGTGCGAGGATCAGGGATGTCTCCGAGCATGCTCGGGGCATACTGAAGGGGAGGCTGAACAGCCAGTGGCTGTGGTACACATTGGTACCAATGACATTGGCAGGAAACGTGACAAGATCCTGCAAGGAGAGTGCAGGGATATGGACACACATCCTGCACGTGAACAGGGACAGCAGCTGTGTCCCTGAGCTCCCACAATGAGCAAATGGAGCATAACATGGCTCTGAGATCTCCTATCATTTTCACTCTAAAGCATAACTTGGTCTTAAATTAGATAAACGGAAAAGGAAAGGGTTTTCTTTAACTAATCACAGGATTAAAAAAAAAGAAGAGAAGCACCTTATCCACACAGTACAGAGTTCTTTTGCTTTGGTTAGATGAGGAGTTCGGGGTGGGAGACATTACACGTGTAGTGTCTCACGTTCAATCGCTGGCAAAATATGTCAGATCACTTACCCTCCCAGTGCACAATTCGTCCTCTCCCACTCCGCTCCTCGCTCTCACCGCTGCTGCAAATGGAGGCCTGATGCTCCAGGTAAGTCTGTTTTTAGTGGGAAATTAACCTTCCCAGAAACCCCCTGGTCCGAGCCCCTCACCCCCACCCCCCACCTCTCTCTAACTCCTCCCAAAAGATAATGCACAAAACATGCAAATATGTCTTTTATTCATGGATTGGCAAAGTGAACAAATGACAATTATGGACCAAACAAAAATAATTTAATGGATATTTGCTGTGGTTCTTGAATTACAAAATATTTGGATTTTTAATGAGAAAATAAATTCAGGTTTTTTTTTCAGATCTGAGTTGGATACGTTTTGATCAGTATGTGATCATCATTGGTGTCAAAACCAGAAGTTACTGGGAATGCTCAGAAGTACTGGCAGTATCTGTGGTGCGAAAGCAGAATCCATATATGGTAGTAGACTGGCTCTGGCCAGGTTAATACGCTCATAGTGTTCAGCGATGTGTAGGTTAGGTGTATTAGTCAGGGATAAATATAGAGTATGAGAATAGGCTAACGGGTCTGGGTGGGTTAATCTTTGGAGGGTCAGTGTGGGCATATTGGCCCAAATGGCCGTTTTCCACAATATAGGGATTCGACGATTCTACGCATTCTTCATAAAAAGTGTCTTTGGTGCGAGGATCAGGGATGTCTCCGAGAATGCTCAGGGCATACTGAAGGGGAGGGTTTACAGCCAGTGGTACACATTGGTATCAATAACATTGGCAGGAAATGTGACAAGATCCTGCAAGGAGAGTGCAGGGAGATTGGCCTGAGTGGAAACGCAGGATATCCAGTGTTGTAATCTTGGGTTACTCCTCGTGCTAGGTGGAAGTGGGATAAGGAAGATGAAGAGAGAAAACATTAATATGTGGTTGAAGAACTGGTTCAGGAAGAGGGTTTCAGATTTATCGATCATTGCGATTTTGTCCAGGGCAGGTGGGACCTGTAAAAAAAAGACAGGGTCCATTTTAACTGGAGGGACACCAACATCCTGGCAGGGAGGTTTGATGATGCATCTTGGGTGGAGTTAAATGAATAATACAGGAGACTGAAAACCAGAGCAGCAGGACAGCAAGTGAGCTGAAATTAGAGTTTAATAGAATAGACAGGCAGGGCCAGTCTAATGACTATGCTGAGGAAAATAATCATAGCAATTTTAAAAATGTGAGTGGAAATGATAGGTTCAGTATTATCGGAGATCAAAATAAGAATGGAATGTGTGGAGTGCACCAAACGTATTCAAGGAGATAAACCAATCCAATAGAACTTACGTAAATACCTTGTACCTGAATGCATGGAATATTTGGAAAAAATGACAGCACAAACAGAGTTATAACGATACGGCCTGGTGGGGCTTACAGAAAGGTGGTTACAGGAAGGTCAGTGTTGGGAAGTGAAATGTCCAAGTGTACTCATTACTCAGACAAGAACGTACAGCAGGTTGAGTTGCTGCATTGATTAAGAATGATATCAAGGCTGCATTGAAATGACATTAGCGCGAGGGACCAAAATGACAAATCAATTTGGATCCAAATAAAGCACATGGAAGCAAACCTGCTTCTAGGAGTAATTTCATGCCACAATACTCCCATCCTCCAAACATACTTTCAAAAACCAGGGAATACCAATGGCTTGTGAGAAGGGCACAAGAGTGAGCAATCTGTGTATGCATATTGGCTTAATTACTCAATTTGGCAAGGGTAGCCTCAAATAACGATGCGCAGAATGTATGAGGGATTATTACTTAGAACAACAAACCAGAAAACTGGCTTTTAGATTTGGTGTGAATAATAAGGAAGGAGTGATAAATCATCTTATAGTAGAGGATCCTCTAGAAAGAGTGACCGTAACATGCTGGAGTTTCACATTCAGATTCAAAGATACAAGGGTTTTAGTATCAGGCAGTGATAATTATGTGGAAGGATTGGCCTGAGTGGACTCGAAAAAATAACATTGAAGGGCAGAACATTTGAAGAACAATGGCAAATACTTAGGAAGATAGTACAAACACATCATTTAAAGTTTATTCCTGAGTGGAAGAGGAATTGTGAAAAAAGATAAAACGTCATTCACACCTTAACAAAGAAGATTATGATAAGATGAAAGTGATGTCCTGGTGGTATTATCGCCAACTGCTGATTCAGCGATCAAGATCATATTCTAGGAACTCAGATTCAAATGCCACCATTGCAAATGCTGGAATCTAAATTCAACATCAATCTGCAATTAAGCTTTACAGATTAATGGTGAGATCACTTTCACTTCAAAATTATGTCTCCTTTGTATTGAGCACTCGAGTAAGGGGAAGAGCTGCTCTCTGTTCAAACTGTCCATAAACCTCATGCTCTTAAATACCTCAATCAGGAACCCCTTCAACCTCCTCTGCTTCAAAAACATCTAACCCCTCATCATAGTTTGAGTATTCTCTCGTCTTGTTACTTCTGAAATGTATCACCTCACATTTATCAGTCAAATCTCATCAGCCATTGAACTAGCCACCTGAACAAACCATTTATATCATCTTTAAACTAACATGTTCCTCCTCACTGTGAACCACCCACCTAACCTTTGTGTCATCCATAACATTATTTATCATTCCCCCCAAAATCCATCCCTCACATTCTCATCATCATCACTTATGAAGCTCACAGATAAGACTTGTCTTATGTCTTCTGTTCTTCAGATGTTGTTCAAACGAGAAGAATTAAGAATTTCAGTCTCTTGTTCTTCCTATTTTTGGTGAATTTACAGCAGTGGAGGTCCTTTTATGAGAGAGCCACAGATTTGTGGGCGGCACGGTGGCACAGTGGTTAGCACTGCTGCCTCGCAGCGCCGGAGACTCGGGTTCAATTCCCGCCTCAGGCGACTGACTGTGTGGAGTTTGCACGTTCTCCCCGTGTCTGCATGGGTTTCCTCCGGGTGCTCCGGTTTCCTCCCACAGTCCAAAGATGTGCAGGTCAGGTGAATTGGCCATGCTAAATTGCCCGTAGTGTTAGGTAAGGGGTAGATGTAGATGTAGGGTATGGGTGGGTTACGCTTCGGCGGGCCGGTGTGGACTTGTTGGGCCGGAGGGCCTGTTTCCACACTGTAAGTAATCTAATCTAAAAATTTGTTTTGGACATGCAGCTGAATTCTCCTTTTATCCTATTCTTCTCTGTATGTTTCATTCATAATGCTTGCATGTGTTTAATATTGGACTAGGTCGGGCTTACTTCATTTGCAACATTTGTATTTTACGTGGACCTGGATAATTTTCTTTGTAATATTCCCTGCAATACTCAGAGCTGAAGGAATTTTTCATCTGCAGGATGGGCTCATATGATTGCTTGAAAGAGCTGGAGAGATGAGGCTAAAGATTAAATTAAATGCTGCACATATACACACGGTAGTAGATCAAATCATATCGCCAAGTCTACCCTGCATTTGAAACAAATTATTAGAACATATGCCCACTCTTCTTTAAATTGTAAAAAAAAGTTTTAATACGTGTTCTTAGAGCAGTATGGATTTTACAGCTGCTCGTGGGATTGCATGCATAGCTAAAGATTAATTATAGTTTTTTATTCAATTTAATATAGTTCATATAGTTTATTAATATAAGATTATTTTTCCAATTTGTTTTATTAAAATTCAAAAACAAACCAAAAAAACAAGCAAAATAATTTTTTTCTCGAACGAACATTGTTTTAACGAGCTTTTCAAGGGGAGGGGGGGATTTACAAAACAAACTAGAAAAGTCTATATATATTTCAAAAGTCATCGTCTTTAGTTTTAAATGCGAAAGTTTTTTTTTGTTTCAAAAACTATTTTTAAATAGGAAGATGTGCCTTTATTCTGGAGAGTCCGACACGCGTTCAGCTCTGGAGAAGACCTTTTTCTTCGAGAAATTTATTGAAGAGGAATATTTTTTGTTGGGTTACTTTTCCAAATGGTTGATATTATTTATTTTTTATATGTTTGATAAGTACACGGATGTATTTTCTATTTTAATGTCATGAAAAATTCTGTTTATAGGCATAATAATATTAAGGCCAGATATATAAGTTAGAGAGGGAGATATCTGGAAGTTGTTATGCAACAAAATCAGTCAGATAGCTGGGTGACTGTCAGGACAAGTAAAAAGGTAGTTCAACAATCTCCGGTGGCTATTCCTCTATCAAACAGATGTCCAGCTTTTGGAATTGATGAAGGGGTTAGTCTCTCTGAGGAAAATGGAAGAGCCATCGGTTATTGGAATGTTGGAAAAATTCTTATGCCTAGGCAGCGATTGAGAAGATTTTGTATATTTATTGGGACAGGGATCTCTCCTTTCAAGGGCATAAACAGGAGATTCTGTGGCAGTGAGTGAAAATTTAGGATAGTTTATTGGTTTCGCGGTACTAGGATTAAGAACGTCTCCGAAGGTCTCAAGCATATTGTTAAAGGTGTGATTTAGAAGCCAGAAATTATTGTATATATTGGTATGAATGACATTTTTAGGGAAAAGATTAAAACAGTCCGGAGGGAATTACAGAGGTGATGTAGAGGATTAAAAAGAAAACCTTAAAATAGCAATTTCTGGTTTGCTCCCAATGATAAATTCAAGCGGGGAAGGGAAAATAAAGGTTAAAGGAGAAAAATCAATGCATGAAGAGCTGCTATGTTGTTGACCGATTCAGATTTTTGGGAGATTGGAAAGTCTTTTGGAATAGAAAAGGCCTGTTCCAAAAGGATTGATCTAATCTAAACGGGAAAGCCACCGATATCTTCACAGGGAGATTTGCTCATCCTATAAAGGCAGACTTTATATTGACAGAGGATGCAAGTGGAGGTACTCTAAGTAGCAGTGTAAATTGTTGGATGGCTGGAGAAATCTCTGAATATGATGAGAACATGCCAGTTAGAAAAGAAAGATGAGAGAATCAGATTATATAGTAATTCTGAAGAACTAAAATGCATTTACTTTAGTGCAATGGGATTTACAGAGAAGGCTAATCTCCTCAGCGCATGTTTCAGAACATGGGATTGGGATATCAAAGCTATTATAGGAACTTGGGTGAAAGATGTTCAAGATCTTTCAATAAGAACAGGCAAGACGGTAAAAGAGGAGGAGGTGTGGTCTTTTTAGCCAAGCAGAGTATAATGCTGGCTCTGAGAACTTTTGCTGAGGACTCGTCTACTGATGTAGTGTGGGCTGAGGTTAGAAACAGGAGAGGAGAGGTCACACTGCTTGAAGATTTTTTTTGGAGCCTCTGCAGAGTTCCAGGGAGGTGGAAGTGAGGATTATCAAAATTATTCTGAGTAGGAGTGAAAGAAACAGTGCGGTCGTTATGGGGGACTTTAACTTTCCTAATATTGACTGGAAATGCTATAACTCTCGTACATCGGATGGATCAGTTATTGACCAACGTGTACAGGAGAGTTTCCTGACATAGTATGTCGAAGAGCCGACAAGAGGGGAGGCCACAATGGATCTGGTGCTTGGCAGTGAGCCAGGCCAAGTGTTTGATTTAGTTGTTTTTGAACACTTTGGAGAGAGTGACCATAATTCAGTTGTGTTTAGTTTAGCGATGGAAAGGGATAGGTACATGCCACAGGTCAAGAGTTATCGATGGGTAAGGGCAATTATAATGTGATTAGACAAGAATTAGGATGCATAGAATGGGGTAGCAAAATACAGCGGATGCAGACAGTGGAAATGTGGAGCTGGTTTCAGGAACAGTTATTGTGTGTCCTTGATAGGTCTGTCCCTGTCATACAGGGAAGAAGTGATAAGGTAAGGGAACCATGGTTTACAACAGAAATTGCATCTTTTGTTAAGAAGAAGAAGGAGGCTTATGTGTTGATGAGGCAAGATGGTTCAGATGAGGCGATGGATAGTTACAGATCAGCTCGGAAGGATTTAAAGAGAGAGTTAAGAAGAGAATAGAGAGGACACTAGCAGTCTTTAGCAAATAGAATAGAGGAGAACCCTAAAGCTTTCTAGAGGTATGTGAGGAATAAAAGGATGATTAAGGTGGGAATATGGCCAGTCAAAGACAGAAGCGGGAAGTTGAGTGTGGACCTTGTGGCGATCAGAGAGTTGCTAATTGGACATTTCTTATCGGTTTTCACTCAGGAAAAGGAGAAGATTGTCGAGGAGAAGAATGAAGTATGAGATATTAGACTAGAAAGAATCGAGGTTAGTTACGAACAGGTGTTATCAATTCTGGAAGGAGTGAAAATAGAGAAACCCCCTGGACTGAATGGGATTTATCCAAGGATTCTCTGGGAAGCTACGGAGGAGATAGCAGAGCCTTTGGCTTTGATATTTGAGTCATCATTGCCTACAGGTTTGATACCAGAGGACTGGAGGATTGCAAATGTTGTGCCCTTGTTCACGAAGGGTAGTAGAGATGACCCAAGCAATTATAGACCAATGAGCCTTGCTTCTGTTGTAGGAAATGTTTTGGAAAGGATTATAAGTGATAAGATTTAAATCATCTAGTAAGCAACAATTTGATTTCAGATAGTCAATATGGTTTCATCAAAAGCAGGTCATTTCTCACAAATCTTATTGATTTTTGTTTGAGAAGGTGACCAACCATGTAGGTGAGGGTAGGGCAGTTGACGTGGTATACATGGACTTCAGTAAAGCCTTTGATAACGTTCCACATGGTAGGCTGTTGGAGAAAATGCAGAGGCGTGGAATCGACGGTGATTTAGCAGTTTGGATTTGAAACTAGCTTTCTGAAAGAAGGCAGCGAGTGGTGGTTGATAGAAAATATTCAGCCTGGAGTCCGTTTACTAGTGGTGTGCCACAAGGGTCTGATTTGGGACCACTAATGTTTGTCATTTTTATAAATGACTTAGACGCAGGCACAGGTGAATGAATTAGTAAATTTGCAGACAACACTAAAGTCAGTGAAGTTGTGGGCAGTTTGGAAGAATGTTACAGGTTGCAGGGGACTTGGATAAACAGCAGAATTGGTCTGAGAGGTGGCAAATGGAGTTCAATCCAGCTAAATGTGAGGTGATGCACTTTGGGAAGAATAACAGAAAGGCAGAGTACTGGGTTAATGGAAAGATTCTTGGTAGTGTGGATGTGCAGAGTGATCTTGGAGTCCATGTAAATAGATCCCTGAAAGTTGCCACCCAGGTTGATAGTGCTGTGAAGGCGGCATACGGTTTGTTAGGTTTCATTCGTAGTGGGATTGAGTTCCGGAGCCGCAATATCATGCTGCAACTATACAGAACGCTGGTGCGGCGATATTGGAATATTGTGTATAGTTTTGGTAGCCCCATTACAAAAAGGATGTGGATGTCTTGGAAAAGGTGCAGAGGAGATGTACCAGGATGCTGCCAGATCTGGAGGGAAGGTCGCATGAGGAAAGGCTGAGAGACTTGGGTCTGTTCTCATTGGAAAAAAGAATGCTAAGAGGGAATTTGTTAGAGACATACAAGATGATCAGAGGATGAGATGGGTAGACAGTTAAAGTCTTTTTGCTAGGATGTTGACGAGAGCATATATGAGGGGACATAGCTACAAATTGAGGGGTGATAGATTTCAGACAGATGTCAGAGACAGGTTTGTTTCACAGAGCGACGTAAGGGCTTGGAATGCCCGACCTGCTAATGTAATCAACTCAGCCACATTAGGGGGATTTAAGCCATCCTTAGATAAGCACAGTGATGATTTTGGGATAGTGTAGGGAACGAGCTGAGAATACTTCAAAGGTCGGCGCATCATAGAGGGCCTAATGGCCGATTCTGCGCTGTATTGTTCTGTGTTCTATGCTTTTTGTTCTAAGAGTGGTAATTCAATCTTCCAGGTGTTAGATGCTATAGAAAGGACAGAAAAGGAGACATGGGGTGGAGGAGCAGTGGGGGGCAAGGCTGTCAGTTTTGATTAAGGAATAAATTATTGCTCTAACTAGGGGAGATATTACTAAAAATGTGTTCAGTTAAAATATATGGGTAGAAATTTAAGATAAGAAAGTAAAGAACACTTTGAAGAGATTGTGCGAAGTGCTCGTTTGTGACAAATCGTCCAGTGCAGATATATTGGTAGAAATTAAAAGTCAGAAAGAAAAGAACATGTTGATGGAATTGTACTCTATGCTCCCCAATAGTAAGGAAGAAATTAAGAACAAATATGTAGGGAGATCTCAGATATATGTAAACTTAATAAGATTGTAATAATGAGGGGATTTTAAATTTCCAAAACTTGACTTACTACCTTCGTGTTAAAGGTTTGGACGATGAAGAATTTGTCAAATGTGTTCAAGAAAATTTTCTTTATCAATATGTGGTTGCTCCAAATAGAGAAGGAACAAAATTAGACCTTATTTTGTGCAATATCAGGGCAAGTGACTAAAGTAAAAGTGGAGGAATATGATGGCTGTTGCGAACATAACTCTATTCATTTCAGAATGGTTATGGAAAAGGATAAGCCTTCCATTAATATTATCTTTTTAATTGGAGTACCATAAACTTTAATGGCATGAGACAATGACCTTCCAAGTTTGATTGAAGGAGATTGTTAGCAGGTGAAGAGAACGTGTGACTCGTGGAAGACATTCAAAGGTACGATGATGAGAACTGAGAGGCATTATGTTCTTGTTAGTGTGACGGGTAACTCTGATAAGAATAAGGAACAATGGATGACTAAAGGTATTGAAGCTCTTCTCAAGAATAAAAGGGAATCTTAATTTAGATATAGACAACTTTAATCAATCGAATCTCTTAAACTATATAAAGCGTGTTGGACATTACTTCGAGAGAAATGAGGAAAGCAAAAAGGGGACATGAGATAGCATGGACAGATAAAGTTCAGAATAAACTAAATATATTGTACAAATATGTTAAGAGCAAGAGGGTAACCAGGGAGAGGGCAAGGCCTCTTAAAGATTAAGGAGGACATCTTTGTGTTGTACCACAGCAGATGGGGAATACAATCATTCCATTCCCAGTGCATCAGACAGCGGCAAACACACACCATTGTCTGCACCTCACAATCATCCAGATTGAACTCTCTCTGCTATTTGTCAGCCTATTGACCCATTTGATCAAGATCGTTTTGTAATCTTAGAAAGGCTTCTTCACTGTCCACAGTGCCACCAGTTTTGGTGTCATCCGCAAACTTACTAACCATGCTCTCTATATTGTCATCCAAATCATTTACATAAATGACCGAACAATGAAATCCCAGAATTAACCTCTGTGGAACACTGCTGGTCACATGCCTCAGTCTGAAAAGCAACCACCCACCATTCCTCTCTGTGGCCTGTTGTGATGCCAATTGAAAGTGTTGGAGATAAACTCAGCAGTTCTGGCAGCATTGGAACAGAGAGAAACAAAATTAACTATCTTGAGACCAGTATGACTTGCTCAGAACAGGTTCGTATCGACCTCAATCCGTTAACATTGTTTCTCTCTCCATATCCTGCCTTATCTGTTGCACTTCTCTACTATTTTGTGCTTGGATGTCTGATTTCCATTATCTCTAATCTGTTACTTTTCTGGATGGGTCTAGATGTTATATTTGAACAATTTGCTCCATTCCTGTTCCCGTGACTTGTGCCGGTGACACTTGTATTAAACTGGATTCTGTTTCTTCTTCAAGATCTAAAAATAACTTTTTTTGCCAAGGTCCACTTAAATGCGTGAATCTCAACACATTTATTTTGATTTGAAAGACATTTTAGAGATAGCTACACTTTATGAAACAAAAAATGTGTTGCTGGAAAAGCGCAGCAGGTCAGACAGAATCAATGGAGCAGGAGAATTGACGTTTCAGGCATAAGCCCTTTTCCAGCAACACACTTTTAAGCTCTGATCTCCAGCATCTGCAGTCCTCACTTCCACACTTTATGAAACAACAGGAATAGATTATTGATGATAACATCATTCATGTCCTTTATTAATAAGCTTGTCCTCACATGCTCTGAAAGCTTTTAAATACATTTCGCAGATTAATTACAGCAAAGGTGGTGGTCACTCAGACTATTATCTCAATACCAGTTCTGAATGAGCAATATACCCACTCTTATTCTGCAGTAACTCCCTGTAACCCCACTCATGTTGTTATGTGTCTGTTTTTTTAATTCTGAATATCCTGTTCAGATAAACAATCTTATCAACCTGTATAGCCTATGATTGAATACTCTATATGTAAATTATAATTCCATCCATCACGTTTAAAATTGCCTTTTCTATTCACATTGTCGTTCAGCATTCCATCGCCCAAATGTCATCTGTTCTATCACTCTGCATTGCATTTCATTCCATTTGTGAGAAAGAATGAGGGTTGATTGGGAGATGTTACTGTACTCCCCTCATGTCTGCTCAGCCACTGGCTCGTAGCCAATATCAGATTCGTTCCATCCCTGATGCATTAATCCTTGGGTTTTAATGAACAAGGTTGTTGCACATTGTTAAGGACAAGGCCAGACCCCTCAAATATTTTGAAGCACATAACCCAGACCGTAACTGTGGTATTTGAAGGTAAGTATACAGAGCATATTCAATGAGGGAATTAGCTGGTCACACTGCCGAGTTTTTAACAAACAGCATTTATTTACGAAATTACGGAATGAAACAAAATGAACAGAAAACAGAATACCGAACAACTCATCCTATCCGAACCCAACAGGCTATCCCCACTAAAGGATGCTGTTCCAAAGTACATGCAACAATCCCAAAAAAACCCCTTAGCATAAAGAGTAAAAATAACTCAAAACGCTTACATGTTACAAATTCGGAAGGGCAGAAGGGGAGGGATAGCGTCCCGTTTCAACAGTGACCCTTACTCAACTAACCCCTGAACTGAACTGACCTGCACAACCAGAGAGCTGGCCACGCGCCCTTCATTGTGTCAGTTTTACTTGAAAGACTTGAAAGCCTTCTGCCTGAGGAATTATCTGTTCGGTATAAACAAAAGGGCCCCCGGTGAAACATTCAAAATTCAGGAATGTTGGAAACTTGGGTCGTTTATAACGTCTCTGGGAAAAGAAAATCAAGGACAAGAAAACCTGTAAAGGGACCAGCTTTGTGACAACATGTCACATTTGGCTTTGGACAGAGTTTAAAAAATGTAAGACTTACTGAATGAAGCCAATCAAATGTATTAATGTGTTTGTGAATTTATATAAAACAGTGCAGAAACGCATTGTGTGTTGAAGATACAAAATTGCCTTATTGCAACGAGAGAAATACCCAGGCAAATCCACACTTCTTGTGTAATGGAGTGCAAATATGCCCACTGGAAATCTATTGGTTGATACCTGTTCTAGTGGAGGAGAGATCAGCATCGTAACGTCTTGATTATGTTTTTTTTTGGTGGGGGCAGGGATGTGGGGTTCAGGTGGTTACAGTATTGCAAACAGACAACACATCAGTGTTTCATTGTGTAATATTCTGAATAAGGTTCTTGTCTGTTTAAAAATCTGTAGTCAACCTCGTTAAAGTACTCCGGGTAATTTTCATTGTACACTTACCGACACAAGTTTCAAAGTTATGCTCTGGGATGCCTGCTTAAGAATGCTCTGTGTGGTCTAGCCATAATATCTCGAAGATGGAAGATGCCTCCTTGGGACTTGGTACAAACTAATCACTTTCCCTCCTCATGGTCAGCAAACCACGTTAACATAACAAATGTGCACCAATAGCAATGGAGCCAGGAGGGAAAACATGGAGCAGTCTGTCTTTGCAGTCTATACCTCATTGGTTTCACGTGTTGCAGGATCAATGACATCCTCGTATTTCAATGTAACAGTTAGGAGGGACTGAATGGCCTCTTCTGATCATGAGTCAGTGTCTCGAGGGACAAAATGTCTTACTCCTGGCCTGAGGGCAGAGGTTCAAGGACTTCAATGGGCAACCCATGGTTCCTGCCTACCAGCATGTTGTGCTGACTCGACTCTATCTTCCTGAATTATAGGAGACAAACAGGAGGAGGGAAGAACACAGCAGCATCATGAGATATGAAAGTCAAAATTTAAGGTAAAACAGTTCTTCAGGACTGGGAGTGGGAGGTAGTGGGAGCTGCAGATAAAGAGGGAAGGGAGTGGATGGGATGGGGAGAGCAGCGGGATGGTGAGGTATGGATACGTGGACACAGGTGATGGATGCAACTTGGTTGGGCGATGAGAGGGATGAATCCAGTTGGGAGCTGGAAGGCGGAGTGGTTAGGTGGAATGGAAGGGAGGTGTATGGGCAGAAAATGGAGTAAGGAGATGGGTAGTAAGGTTATTTCAAACTGGAGAACTCAATGTTACATCTTCCAGGTGGTAGGCTTGCCAGGCAGATGAGCTGTTGTTCCTCAAATTTGCGGTCTGCCTCACCAAGGCAACAGAGGAGGCCAGGGGTGATAATGTCGGAAAGGGAGTGGGAAGGGGAATTCAAATGGGCGGTGACTGGGAGGTCAGGTTGGCCCCTGCAGGCCCGGCTGTGATGCTCGGTGAAATGTGCACTTAGTTTATGTTCGGTCTCCCCAGTGTAGAAAAGACCACATCGGGAGCATCTGATGCAGTAAGCTCAGTTGGAAGAAAGGCAGGTGAACCTCTGTCTAACCTGCAAGTACTGTTTGAAACCCTTTAAGGAGGTGGAGGAGGTGGTGTGCCAGCAGGTGATGCATCTTTTGCGGTTGCAGGAGAAGGTACCTGAGGGTTATGGGGGAGATTGGTGTGGAGTGTGGCAGGATAACGATGGGGACAGTCTTGTGGGAGATGTGCCAGGTGGTGGGATCCAAACCTAGTTTCCTGCATCTGGTGCACCCGATGTGGTCTCACTGCATCAGGAAGACCAAATGTAAATGAAGTGAATGATTTGAGAGTATTGCAGTCAGGCTTCTAAGGGCTGACCTGACCTCCCAATCACTTCGTATTTCAATTCTCTCCCCCCACCCCCCGCCAATCCCTTTCTGACATGGCCATCCTTGGCCTCCTCCATTGCCACAATGAACCAAACCAAAAACTGGAGGAACAAGACCTCATATGTCACTTGTGCAACCTCCACCCCGGGGACTCAACATTGAATTCTCCAATTTCAAATAACCTTCCTTCTAATCCTATGATTCCCTTCCCAGGCCTTCCCCTCCTTGCCTTCATCTGATCAACACTTGATCCAGCTACCAACTGGATTCAGTCCCCCCATCACCAACCGGCTGATACCCTTTATCTGTGTTCACTTATGCCCATCTCGCCACTCTGCCTCCTCCTCCTTCACCCGCCCCTTTATCTATAGATCCTTTTACTCCTAACCCCAGTCCTGATGAAGAGTTATATCCTAGGCGTTGACTTCTCAACTTCTTGACGCTGCCTTGATTATTCTGTTCTTCCAGTCTCCTGCGTGTCTATTTTGGATTCAAAGATGCTGTATTTTTTTAATTGTCTTCTTGTGGAATAGGCAGGAGAGAGGAAATGCGGTCCACATGTTTTTATCCAATAGTTTTGAAGGGCTGAATGGCTTTCTTATATTACTGTGAAACCAGCTAGAGTTGCAGTAAGGGTTCCTTCTTTTTAACCATGGAGATGCTTAGTGCCCAGCAGTACTTTTGATTAATGTTACCTATACATTAACAGCACAAGCTTGAATGTTGTCCAGATTTGATACTTTAGTACCTTAGGAGGTTACTCATTGTTCTGAACATTATATAATCTTCACAGAACATCCCCACCTCTGATCGTATGACAGAGGGAAAGACATTGATCAAGCATCTGATGATGTTTGTGCCGAAGAAGCTATCCTGCGATTGCCCACAGAGATATCCAGGGACTGAGAGGATTGATGTCCACCAGCCCCATTGTGTTCTGACTGATCCAACCAGTGGGGAGTTTACAACTGATTCCCATCAAGTTCAATTTTGTTCAGTCTCCTTGACACCTTGCTCAGTCAATTACCGCCATGATATCAGGGCCAATCACACTGATGGTGTGTTCATATCTTTTGTTCATATCAATTGACCAAGATATATGTGTGGGGAGCGTTTCCTTCTCTCAGATGGTAGTGAGGGTTGGGACCAGACAGTTAGGGGAGGCTACATCACTGAAATGTTTGGGGGGTGCGAGTGGGTGTCAATGGATTTTGACACATCTGAGAGTCGAGGGCTGCAAAGAGTTGGGCATTAAAGAGAAATTGCGTCCAAAATCTTCTCTACTTTGATATTGATTGTCCCTAAGATATCACGGCTAACTTCCTCAAGTTCCCAGTATTCATGCATTTCTCCACGGTAACCGTAGAGTAGAAATATTCATTGAGGACTTCACCCATCTCTTATCGTTTCACACGGACTTGTCCACTTTGATCTTTGAGGGGTTTTATTTTCTCTGGAGCTATTGCTTTTTCTTTTAATTTATTTAAAGTACGTTTTTGGATTCATCCTAATCTTCTCGGCCAAGCCTCCTTATTGCCCCCTTTTCACCCGACTGATATCCTTCTTAAATAGATTCCTGTATCTCTTATATACATCCAGGGGTTCCCTTGATCCAAGCCGCTTGTACCTGAATCTGTGGACTGGTTTTGTCCCTCTCCATAACTCTTTGAAGATTAATATAACTGTGGTTACTGTCCCAAAGTGCTCCCCCACTATTAACTCAGTCACCTGTCGTGCCCTATCTCCTAAGAAAATTTTGAATTTTGCCCCTTCCCGAGTAGGACACTCTATATACTGCTTGAGGAAACTTTCCTGACGCATTTACAGATTTTATCTCATCAAATCCCTTAACGCTCAGGCAGTTCCAGTCCATGTTAGAAAAAGAAATCACCAATTAGGATAACCCTATTGCTCCTGCAGGTCTCCCTTCTCTCCCTGCATATTTGTTACTCTCATTCCGGTTGACTATTTGGGGGCAGATAGTACAACCCCAATGACGTCACTATCCCCTTCCTATTTCTTACCTCCACCCACAAAGCCTCACTGGGTGATCCATCAGTTATTTTATCTCTGATTACTGCTGTTGTACTCCCCTTAATCAGAAGTGCAACTCCCCTCCCCTCCTTCCACCATCTCTGTCTTGTGTAAAGCACATGTAACCTGACACATTAAGCGGTCAGTCCTATCCATGACTTCGCCATGTTTGTGTAATGGCTATAATATACCAGTCCCACCTATCTATCCATGCCCTGAGTTCATTGGCCTTACCTGGAGCCTTTTTGCATTGAAATAGATGCAATTTAATCCAAAAGGCTGTACTTTCTCTTTGTCGTTTTCCAGTTTAATCTCACTGATTTCGGATTACTGTATCTCCTTTCAGCCTCGCACTTGCTTCCCTGCTCCTGAGCATACCACCTCCTGCCAATCTATTTTAAACATTCCCTTGTAACAACAGCAAAACTGGCCGCCAACATATTGGTGCCCCCTTCAGTGCAAGTCTCAGACGGTAATCTCCCTGTCAGGAGGTTACCACTGTCAAGGTTGTTTTTAAAAAAATGTTTCTCGTAGCGCTCTGCAATCACGCTGCCGGGCCTCGTCCCTATTTCTACGGGTATCATTTGTGCCAACGTGCGTAATGATTTCTGGCTGATCAACCTCCCCCTTGAGAATGTTCTGCAGCCACTTGGAGACATCCTGGACCCTAGCACCTGGGAGGTAACCCACCATCCTGGATTCCCGTTTGTGGCCACATAATCTCCGATCTGTCCCTCTTTAACAATCGACCCTCCTATCTCGAACCTCCTGTTTACCTTTACCCTTTCCCGCTGTGCCCCATAGCCAGTGGTAGTACCACCAACCTGGCTACTGCTGCTTTCCCCTGAGCGGTCATCGCCCCCAACAATCCGAAATGGTCTACTTGTTTTCGAGAAGAATAGCCACAGGGGATTCCTGCACTCCCTGCCTAGAGTCACCCATCTATTCTCGTCACAAATTCTGTTATCTGTATTTGTCAGTGAGAGAAACTATTGTCTTCAGTTCAATTGCAGTCTCCTTTCATTACCCATGAATTGCAGACCACTCCCTCACAAACATCTGCGAACAAGACTGTGCACAACCTCGAGATCCCTTTTTGCACTGAACTGATTTATGTATCGTGTTATCTCTGTTACCAAGCCTGTCCACTACCAGCTCCTAATGTCCCCCATCTTCATCTCTGTGTCAGTGCTGTTGCTGAACAAACCATTGGCTGCACGTTGGTAAAATTTAGACTTAATGTTTCAAGCTCTCTGCTGACCACTTTTCCAATTACAAATATTTCAGTCACAGAATTGTTCTTGTCTCGGACATTACTTCATGATTAGGACATTGTATGAATGTAGGAATGTCGCTGGATGCATTTCAGAAGCAAAGCCTATTAAACGAAAGATATTGTTTCAAGTGATTTGTTTCACGTCCGACCACAGCTGATGACAGAACTTCAATACAAAATGATAAGAATTGGAATAAAAGTGATTTTCACGAAAACAACCACAAAATCAATACTTTGTCTGAAAACCTTCCTGTTTTACTGATCACCTTCGATAAAAAAAATCTAATGTTATTACCCGGTGTGGGTTAAGTGAGACTTCGGCCCTGTGACAATGTGCTTGACTTTATATTGGCTTGTGGAATGGCCTCACAATCAGGGCAATTATGATGGTCACCAAATGCTGCCCTTGGCAGAGATGCCAACATCCCACGAAATAACAAAAATGAAGGTGAAACCAAATCAAGGAAGATACTGAAAATCTAAAATTATAGAAAGAAATGCAAAGAAATGAACAGAAAGTGATGGGAAACTTTCCTGAACAGAAAGCAGCTGGAAAAGAAGGTGATTGATACCATTGACAGGGAAGTCTGCTTTGAAGGGGCGAAGGAATCAATAGAGAAAGAGATATAGAAGAAAAAAGAGCAAACAAAGAGAATGATGATCAGCTGGGCTGGAAATAAAATGTGAGATTCACCTCATTTATTTCTCGCTTATCCCATCTTCCTGAATATCATACCCTTGTAAATACAGGTATACCCCCCGCTTTTCAAAAGTTCGCTTTTCGCCACTTCCCTTTCCGAATGACCTCCATCAGACCCTTGTTTTGCTAACCAAAAGAAATCCGAAGAGGATTTTCACTTTTACGAAGAAAGGCAAATTTTTTCCCATACAAATTAGTGCGACTGCTCTTTACACCATATCGTAGGAACACTTTACTTACAGATAGCGAGGGAAACCTGTATTAATCTAAGATCATGTTTAAAGCGATTTGGCACCCCTGTCTTCCCTGAGTGTGGTCATCTTCTTATATTCATTAATGGGATATGGGTATCTCTGACTGCCAACATTAGTCCACTTTCCCAGTTGCTCTTGAGAAGACCGTGAGCCACTGCAGTCCACGTGTTTGATCTGATTTGATTTGATTTAATTTAATCAAATGTACAATGGAAAGGTTCTTTTGCAAAGAGTGCAGGCAGATGATAGTAAATAAGAAAGCAGAGATCATAGGGTACTTAGAGTGAGGCATACAAGGTTACAGCTTCACAGGAAGTGGGCAAAGCAAGATCGATCTTAGCAAGATTAATATTATATGAAAAGTTAGAGATGTTAATTCGTCAGTCTAATACTGGGAGGGAAGGAAGTGTTCCTGAGCATATTGGTCCATGTTTTCAAGCCTCTGTGTCTCCTCCCTGTTGTAAGAGGTTGTAGGAGATCATTACTGTTTTGGAAGAGATCTTTGATGTTGCCAGCCTTTCTGCGACAATGACAAGTATAAATGGATGGAAGGCTATCTTCTGTGATGGTCATGGCTGTTCACACAACCGTCTGTAGTTTCGTATGATCCTGGGCAGAGTAGTTACCATGTAAGTCCATTATGCACCCGAATATAATGCTTTGAGTTGCCAGTATCGAGAGCACTGGGAGACGGCCTGTTCCAAAATAGTTAGATGTAACAATTGGCTGTTAAATGGATACCCACATTCTGGTTGCTGTTTTGACAACAATTTAAATTTAACCAATAAATTTAAATTCTGTCCACGATACCAAATCCTAGTTGAGTTAATTGTATCGCCAACACCGAACCAATGAGCCATCACCTGCTTCAAACGAATAGAGAAGCCATCACTGTCACAACGAAGGAGAAAGAGGCAGAAACAAAGGGAAGGAGAGAGAGAGAGAACGCAGCGAGGGATATAGATGGACAGTCAGTGAAAGAGAGAATGGAAACAAAACAAGGAAATAAGCAGTCACATGGGCAGGGAGCAGGGAAGTGAGATACAAAGCACATAGGGAGCTGGGGGTGGGGAATTGGAGGTGCTGGGGGTGAGGACCAGAGAGATCTGGGAGTGAACACTGGTGGGAGCTGGGAAGAGGGAGGTGAGGGTTTATTTTGACCTGTACCAAGATGTCCAGACAGATCATAGTAAGCAATGATGTACAGAACAATGGCTGTAAAACATGTCTGGGAGGCATACAGGTTACGCTGCACAGGGTGTTCGCTAGGCGAGATCAACATGTACAAGATCAGCATTATCTGAGATTAAAGAATCCATTCATCAGTCTAATAACAGCCGGGAAGAAGCTGTTACTGAACCTGCTAATCTGAGTTTTCAAGCTTATATACCTTTTCGACTGATGGAAGAGGTTGTGGGAGATCTTCACAGGCATGTGATGGGTCTTTGGTAATGTTAGATCTAAGAAAATTCGAGTACAGGAAAAGGCTATTCGGCGGTCCAAGCCTGCGCTGATCCAGATCCTCTATCTAATTCCGTCGCCTATTTTCTAAGGGTCTGTGTCCCTTTGCTCCTGCCCATTCTTGTATCTTTTCAGAAACAGCTTAAATGGAGCACCACTGGTCACAGTTCTCCATTTTCAGAAACTCCCTTCCCCTTCTATGCTCTGTCCCCTATTGCCCAGCCAGTTCTTTATCCTTGTAGCCAGCACACCCTGGACACCATGTGACTTCACTTTCTCCATAACACGACCATGGGAAAACTTATCAAACGCCTTCCTGAATTCCATGTCCATGACATCTACTGCCCCTCCCTCATCAATCAACTTTGTCACTTCCTCAAAGAGTTCGATTAAGTTGGTAAGACATGACCTTCCCAGCATTAACCATGTTGCCTCTCATTAATAAGACCATTTTCATTCAAATGAGAATAAATCCTATTCCTCAGTATCTTGTCTAGCAACTTCCCTATCCCTGATGACAAGCTCACTGGTCTATAATTAACTGGATTATTCATGCCACCCTTTGAAAACAAGGGGATTAAAAACTTTCCAGTCCTGAAGAAGGGCTTATGTCCGAAACATCGATTCTCCATCTCATTTGATGCTGCCTTACCTGCTACACTTTTCCAGCAAAGCATTTTTAAGCTACAGGACCTCAGTTGTGTTCAAGGATGCTACAAAGATATCTGTTAATGCCCCAGCTATTTCCTCTCTCCCTTTCCTCAGTAATCTTGGATAGATGTTAGCAGCCTTTCTATGGCAACGAGCCTTGTAAATAGAGTCAATGGTTGGGAGATTGGAGCCCGTCATAGTCTGGGCTGTGAACACAATCTTCTGTAGTTTCCTATGGTCCTGGGCAGAGTGTTACAGTACCAGGCCACTACGCACCCGGGCAGTACGTTCACAATAGTGCATCTGTAGAAGTAGTACATGCTAAACATCCTGAGCCAAGTGAGGAAGGAGAGACGTTGTTGAGCCTTCTTGACTGTCACACCTATGTGAGAAATCCAGGGTAGGTTGTCAGTTATCATCACTCCGAGGAACCTGATGCTCTGCGCTTCCTCAACCATTGTTGTAGATGATGGCGTGTTCCTCCCCATTCTTTCTGAAGTCAATGATCAGTTCCTTACTATTGCCGAATTTGAGAGTTATTATCATTACACCATGCCACCAAGTCCTCGATCTCCTTTCTGTATTCTGACTCATCGTTGTTTGATATCCCTCCTGATTTGGTGATGTCATTGGCGAACTTGTAGCTGGCGTTGTTTAGAATTTGGCAACACAGCTGCATGTGTACAGGGAGTACAGTAGGGGGCTGAGGGCACAGCCGTGGGTGTACAGGGAGTATAGTATGATGCTGAGGGCACAGCCATGGGAATACAGGGAGTACAGTTGGGGGCTGAGGACGCAGCCATGGGAGTACAGGGAGTACAGTAGGGGATGAGGGCACAGGCGTGGGAGACAGGGAGTACAGTAGGGGGCTGAGGGCACAGCCGTGGGTGTACAGGAATTACAGTAGGGGGCTGAGGGCACAGCCATGGGTGTACCGAGAGTACAGTAGAGATCTGTGGGCACAGCCGTGGATGCACAGGGAGTACAGTAGCGGGACTGAGCTCACAGCCGTGGGAATACAGGGAGTACAGTTGGGGGCTTAGGACGCAGCCGTGAGTGTACAGGGAGTATAGTATGAGGCTGAGGACACAGCCATGGGAGTACTGTAGAGGGCTGAGGGCACAGCGGTGGGTGTACAGGGAGTACAGTAGGGGGCTGAGGACACAGCCGTGTGTGTACAGGGAGTACAGTTGGGGGCTGAGGGCACAGCCGTGGGTGTACAGGGAGTACATAGGGGACTGAAGGCACAGCCGTAGGTGTACAGGGAGTACAGTAGAGGGCTGAGGGCACAGCCGTGGATGCACAGGGAGTACCGTAGGGGACTGAGGACACAGCCGTGGGTGTATAGGGAGTACAGTAGAGGGATGAGGGCACAGCCGTGGATGCACAGGGAGTACAGTAGGGGACTGAGGACCCAGCCGTGGGTGTATAGGGAGTACAGTAGGGGGCTGAGGACACAGCCGTGGGTGTATAGGGAGTACAGTAGGGGTCTGAGGGACACAGCCGTGGGTGTATAGGGAGTACAGTAGGGGGCTGAGGACACAACCGTGGGTGTACAGGGAGTACAGTAGGGGTCTGAGGACACAGCCGTGGGTGTATAGGGAGTACAGTAGAGGATTGAGGGCACAGCTGTGGATGCACAGGGAGTACAGTAGGGGACTGAAGACACAGCCATGGATGCACAGGGTGTACAATAGGGGGCTGAGGACACAGACGTGGGTGTACAGGGAGTACAGTAGGGGGTTGAGGGCACAGCCATGAGAGTACAGGGAGTACAGTAGGGGGCTGAAGGCACAGCCGTGGGTGTATAGGGAGTACAGTAGGGGGCTGAAGTCACAGCCATGGGATTACAGGGAGTACAGTAGGGGGCTGAGGGCACAGCCGCATGTGTACAGGGGGTACAGTAGGGATTTGAGGACACAGCTGTGGGAGTACAAGGAGTACAGTAGCGGGCTGAGTGCATAGACATGGGTGCACAGGGCATACAGTTGAGGCTGAAGGCAAGGCTGTGGTATACAGGGAGTAGATTGAGGGCTGAGGGACACAGCCGTGGGTGTATAGGGAGTACAGTAGAGGGATGAGGGCACAGCCGTGGGTGTACAGGGACTACAGTACGGGGCTGAGGGCACAGCGTGCATGTACAGGGAGTACAGTAGGGGCTGAGGACATAGCCACGGGATTACAGGGAGTACAGTATGGGGCTGAGGGCACAGCCGTGGGTATACAGGGAACACAGTTGGGGGCTGAGGACGTAGCCATGGGAGTACAGGGAGTACAGTAGAGGGCTGAGGGCACAGCCGTGGGATTAGAGGGAGTACAGTAGGGGGCTGAGGACACAGACGTGGGTGTACAGGGAGTACAGTAGGGGATTGAGGGCACAGCCGTGGGTGTAGAAGGAGTATAGTAGGGAGCTGACTGCACAGATGTGGGTGTACAGGGCGTACAGTTGGGGATGAAGGCAAAGCTGTGGTATGCAGGGAGTAGAGTGGGGGCTGAGGACACAGCCGTGGGTGTACATGGAGTGCAGTAGGGGGCTGAGGACACTGCTGTGGGTGCACGGGGAGTACAATAGGGGGTAGAGAACACATCCTCCAGAAGTTCCAGTGTTGTGTTTTATTGTGGAGAATGTGCAGATACCTAGCTTCACAGATTGTCACCTGTGTGTCAGAAACCGGGGATCTTGTTACAGAGGGTGGAGCCGTGATCAAGGTCACGGAGTTTTAAGATCAGCCTGGAGGGGATAATGATGTTGAAGGTAGAGCTGTAGTCAATGACCAGGAGTCTGGTGTAGGCATCCTTGTTGTCCAGATGTTCCATGGATGAAGGCAGGGCAGGTATTTGGCATCCGTTGTGGACCCGTTACATCAGTCGGCAACAATGAATCAGAATCTGAGAACATTAGACTGGAATGTTACAGCAATGGATCACAATCTGTGAACATTAGACTGGAATGTTATAAGAACGGACAGGAGTTTAAACAGTGATGTTTGGTTTCTTTCTACATATTATGATCGAAGGTCATTATCGTGGCGGATCAAATAAGCACTTTACATTATTCAATATTTTTATTAACCAATCCTGGCTTTTGTTAGCGTACCTGTTAAGTCTCACTGTTCAGTCAATAATTCTATAAATCATGTTTGACAGTAATACTGTTCTTTCATTCATTCTACCGTCCTTGCCACTGTTATTGTTTCTGCTAAGACTCTGAATCCAGATATTCACTTGACAAACCACTACTAAATTGTTAAATCACTCTCTCCCTCCTTGCTTCTGGCAGTGTTACTCATGGGTTGCTATGTTGACTTGCTCAGTTACAGCTGTGAACCATGATTCCTTGTATCACTGCACTTGCTATCTAAATATTGAAAGCATTGAGGTCACTATCTTCTGTTCCGGTTACAAACTGCATTTCCTTCCTCTGACTCCATCTCGTCCCCGGCATATATCTGAAGCTGAAATAGACAAATGACAACAATTCCCAGTAATTGCAAAACACTGGGATAGTCTGCTCAGATCCCCATGCTGGGCAGAGAGTCCAGTTTACTGAGTAATACACTGGCATAGTCTGCACAGCTCTCCATGCTGGCCAGATGGTCCAGTGAACTGAGCAAAACACTGGGATAGTCTTCACAGCTCTCCATGCTGGGCAGATAGCCCTAAATACTGAGCAATATACTAGCATAAGCTGCGCTGCTCTCCATGCTGGGTAGTCTACTTGTCGCAGTGTATAGTTTCTGCGTTTGTTCTGTGAGGCAAATTCAGAATTTAGTGGAACAAATCTTTTCAGCTGATCTGGCAATGCCATTATTCAATGTTCTCATTCTTGTGACTTGAGCCGCCAAGGTCTCACTGCTCCAGATAGACCCACTCCCTTGTTTCTTTTTTCTCATATTTCAGCAACATACTCTGTTTCTGTATAAATTGCCCATTTCTAACTTTAATGTGAATATCTCTGTCCATTTCTATCTATCTCTGGCCTTGGGTTTTGGTTGTGTATCAAATACTGGAATTATCATGTTCAGAAATAATGTGATGGTGTGTGTCAGGCGATTGTTCACTTCCCGCTGTGTCCCATGTGTTACTCCATGGACAGGGGAGTGTGTGATGGGCTGTTGTTCACTTCTTGGTGTGCCCCTTGAGGTGCTTCATGAAGAGGTGTGCGTGTGTTTGTGCAGGGCAGTTGTTCACTTCCCAGTGTGTCCCACGTCGTCCTCCATGTTGGAGAGCGGTATGTGTATTGGACTGTTGCTGGTGCATCCCATGTGCTGGTCCATGGACAGGGGGTTGTGTTTCGGGTTGCTATTCACTTCCCGGTGTGTCCCAAGTGGTGCTCCATGTTGGACAGGGAGTTTCAGCATCTTTGACTCATGCCTTTTAAATTTGGTCTGTGCCTGTCCACCGAACACCTGTGTTTGTCCCTCACAGCTGATCGCTTGGTCAGAAACACGAGGAGGGCCCTGCAGTATAATTATAAAGGAGTAGATATCTCACTTTTAGTGGAGTGAAGTCTGATTGTCCCTTGTTATTGAAAAGTTAGTGGAGTGGAGCGGCTGGGGATGGTTTGCTGGAGGTTGTGCTGTGAGCAACCTCATCCATTCAGGGAGCCCAGAAGATTTGGTGACCCAACTCTGGATGGAGAATGGGGACTGCAGTCACAGCATCAGTGTCTGTAACATGAACAACAAATGGAGCAGAGGCTGCAGAGCGTGGACGCTCTGAATCCACGGACTGGGTGTGTGTGGGGAAAGGGATCTGCCAAATCTGTCTGTGTCTTAATGTGAGCACAGGCTCTCACTCTCATCCTTAAACATACACTCTCGCACGTGCACACTCTCTCACACACACACACACACACACACATACACACACACACACACATACACACACACACACACACACACACTCCGCATCTCTCGCACAGACAGACCTATCAATCTGGGAGGCTAATTTGCATTTGCAGATTTATATTTGTGGATAGATTTTATTTTGTTCAAAACAACATTCAATTTGTACGCAGTCAATCATTGTGGCATTTTATTGTATCCCTTGACGTGCTTCATGAAGCGGTGTGTGTTTGTGGGTGCAGGGCAGTTGTTCCCTTCCCAGTGTGTCCCACGTCGTGCTCCATGTTGGACAGCGGTGTGTGTATTGGACTGTTGCTGGTGCATCACATGTGGTGCTCCATGGACAGGGGGTTGTGTTTCGGGTTGTTGTTCCCCTCCCGGTGTGCCCCAAGTGATGCTCCACGTTGGACAGGGAGTTTCAGCATCTTTGACTTATACCTTTAAAACTTGGTCTGTGCCTGTCCACTGAACACTTGTGTTTGTCCCTCTCAGCTGATCGCGTGGTCAGAAACACGAGGAGGACCCTGAAGTATAATTTCCTGCTTTGGAAATAAAACCGTTATGACTCAGGGTAAAACACGTCGACTCTACACAAGACCTTCCATGATTTGTGCATGGAAGGTCACATCTTAGCAAACATCATAGAATTCTTTGAGGAATGACAAAGTTGATAGTGGAGAAAGGGCTGTAGATGTCATATACATGGACTTCAGTAAGGCGTTTAATGACATAGACTGATGGAGAAAACGACGTCGCAGGGTTCCATGGTGTACTAACTAGGTGGATTAGAGAACTGGCTGGGCAACAGAAGACAGAGAGTAGTAATCGAAGGGAGTTTCTCAAAATGGACAACTGTTCTTTGTGGTGTTTCACAGGGATCCGTGCTGGGACCAATGTTTGTTGTGATGTACTTACATGATCTGAAGGAAGGTATAGGTGGTCTGATTAGCAAGTTTGCAGATGACACAAAGATTGGTAGAGTAGCAGAAAGTTGAGGGGACTGTCAGAGAACACAGCTGAATGTAGATAGATTGGAGAGTTGGGTGGAGAAAGGGCAGATGTGAGGTGATGGAATTTGGAAGATCCAATTCGAGAGGGAATTATACAGTAACTGGAAAAAGCCCTAAGGAAAATTGATATACAGAGAGATCTGGGTGTTCAGGTTCATTGTTTGCTGAAAGTGGCATGTCGACAGAATGATCAAGAAGGCATACAGCATACTTTCCTTCCTGCATTCCAACAATTTATGAAGTGGAGAACCACAGACCAGTTAACTCGTCACCCACAGGAGGGAATCGGTTGGAATCTATTGCGTACAAGAGTAGGCAGGCCATATTACAGTTGTATAGGTCTTTGGTTCGGCCACATTCAGAATACTGCAGACAGTTCTGGTTGCCACATTACTGAAAGGATCTGGATGCTTTGGAAAGAGGGAAGAGGATTTTCACCAGAATGTTACCAAGGATGGAGAGAACAATCTATAAAGAGAGATTTGATAGATTAGGATTATTTTCATTCGAAAGACGGAGGTTGAGCGAGGACTTGATTGAGGCTTACAAAATCATGAGAGATGTAAACAGGGTGGGTAGCAAGAAGCTTATTCAGAGAGTGGGGGAGTCAGTTACTAGGGGTCAAGAATTCACGATGAAAGGGGAACAGCTTACTGGGGATATGCTGCAAAAGTTCTTTGCACAGAGGGTTATTGGTGCTGGGATGCGTTGCCAGCGGAGGTGGTAGAGGCGGGGACGAAAGCGTCATTTAATACGTATCAAGACAAATACGTGAATGGGCAGGGAGCAGAGAGATACAGAACCTTAGAAAATAGGCAACAGATAAAGATAGAGGCTCTAGATTGACAGTCTTAGCGGTCTGACGGGCCTGTTCCTGTGCTGTGATTTTCTTTGTTATTTCTAAATACTAGCGAAAAGCGTCTGTTCATCCTTGAAAGGAAAATGAAACCAAGATCAAATGTGGCACAGCGAATGTGTGGATATGAGAATTTATTGTAGAGAACATAAAAATGACAAGGAGACAAAACAGTGACATTGCGTCTGTCTTCAAAGAGGAAGATCCAGAAAATCTCCGAGAAATACCAAGTCGCCATGGGACCTTTGTAACTAAAGAGTAAAATCATCATATACAGTTATGAGGTAGTATTTGGAAACAGAACTGGGATGAGGATTGATCAGTCTGACAGACCGGATATAATTCAAACTGAAATTTCAGAGAAAACACCAATACACATGTTCATTCCAAAGGGGGCCACTGTATTTCTCTGTATTCACTTCGGAAGGTTCTAAATGCATTCTAATGATTTACGAAGGGAAGAAGTGGGAGAGTAGAGGACTACAGGCCAGTTGGTTGTCATGCACAGTAGGTAATCTGTTGCAACCTATTGTAAGGAAGATCTTATTGGACACTTATTGGACAAGTAATAGCAAATGTCAAGAGAGTTGTTCTGCATTTATGAAAGGGAAGTTATAATTTGCAATTTTTCTCTAGAAGATATCTCTTGTAGATGTAAAGAGTAGTGAATCAGTGAATGTGGTACAGTCAGATATTCAGGAGGAGGTTTAATCAGCACACACAGTAAGTTATCAGAAAACATTAAAGCAAAGTGCATTGGGAGGAACATATGCAAACAGGGGAAGGTAAGCATTAGAGAAACTATTGGAGAACATAAGTGGCTGTAGAAGGTTATTTGTATCGTCAATTGTCACAGATGAGGTACCAGAAGATCGGAGGCTTGCGAACTTGGTGCGATTATTGACAACACTTAAGAAGGATGGTAAGGAAAATCTAGTGAGCCAGACTTCAGTGGAGGGCAAGCTGTTGATAAGGATTATGAGGCACAAAGTTTGCATGAATTTTGAAAAGCAAGGACTGATAAGTGATAGGCCACATGGATCGAAGCATGGAAAGTCGTGTCTCACTAAATTAACTGAGTATATTTGAAGAAGTGACTAAGAGGATTCATTGAGGCAGATGTGTATATTGTTGGTATGGACTTCAGTAAGGCAGTTTCCAACTTCCTGCATGGTAGATTGGTTGACAAGTTTAGTTCATATGGAATACAGGGAGAACTAGCCATATGTATACAGAATTAGCCCGAAGGCAGGAGACAGAGGGTGGTGGTGAAGGATTGTTTTTCGAAAAGGAGGGTTGTGACCATTGGTGTGCTGCAACGGTTGGTGCTGGCTCCACTGGTTTTTACTATTCACAGAAATCATTCGGATGTGATCATTGCAACAATAGTTGCTACGTTTACAGATGGAACCCAAAATGATGGTGGAGTGGACAGCAAAGAAGGTTTACCTCAGAGTACAATGGAATCTTGATCAGACGGGCAGATGGGCTGATAATTGGCAGGTGGTTTTTAATCTAGATAAATGGGAGGTGCTGCAGTTTGGAAATGCAAATCAGGGCAGGGCATGTACACTTCATGCTAACGTCCTGGGGAGTGTTGCTGAACAAAGAGACCTTGGAATGCAGGTTCATAGTTTCTTGAAAGTAGAGTCACAGTTGGGTAGTATAGTGAAGAAGGCATTTGGTATGCTTGCCTTTATTGGCCAGTGCTTTGAATATATGAATTGGGTGGTCATGTTGCTGCTGTACAGCACATTACTTTGGCTATTTTTGGTGTACTGCATTCAATTCTCGTCTCCTTCCTTTTGGAAATATATTGTGAAACATGAAGGGAGTCAGTAAAGATTTACAAGGATTTTGCCAGGATTGGAGCGATAGGGAGAGTGCGAGTAGATTGCGTTCTCACAAACTTTGATGATTGGGTTATTTTATTCTTGTAGCGTGAGGGGCATATATAGTGTGCATAGCCAAGGGCTTTTTTCCCCAAAGCTAGAGGCCATGGATTTCCGATGAGAGGGAAAAGATTTAAAAATGACTTAAGGATCAACTTTTTCCCACAGAGGATGTTGCATGTGTGGAATGAGCTGCCAGAGGAGGTGGTGGAGGCTTTTGCAATTATAACGTCTAAATGATATTGGAATGGGTACATTAAGAGGAAGGGCTTACATCAACATTGGCCAAATGCAATTAGTTTAATTTGGGATATCCCATCAGCATGGGCGAGTTAGACTGAAGCTTCTTATTCTGTGCTGTACATCTCCGAGACTCTGACTCTATCTGACCTTGCACCAATATTGTATTAATTCATCATTCCCGGACATGCTAACCTATGTTGCGAGATATGATCGAAATGTCTTCATTTCAGCATTCTGAAACCTGCAAACACATCCTTCCATAACACTGACTCAGAGTCTCTCTCCCTCTGTCTATTTCCCAAATCCCTCCTATTTGTTGGTGTTTAAACTGCTTCCCCACCATCTAGTTTTAATTGTCCAGTTTCAATGTAAATAACTGTCCTATATCTTTTCTTGTCCTTGAATGTTGCTCACTCAAGAGCATCAGCTTCCAACACTAAGAAGCTTAGAAAGTGTTCAAAAAAGCATTGCTTGCGTTTTCTTTGACTTCCCAGTGTCCTGCCCTGTGCTCCATGTTGGATAACGGGGTTTTAACAGTTTCGAGGTCCAACTTTGTAACTTGCTCTGTTCCTATTCATTGAATGCCTGTGTTAATCACTCTCTGCTGCTCATGTGCTCAGTAACATGAGGAATCCTCACAACTGTTAGTGATTCAGACCAGGCTTCTCATTTGCCTTTGACTAACATTTGACTTAACTCTAGTTTTTGTACGTTCGTGGAAATGCTGGGGATGGTTTCCTGGAGGCTGTGTTTTAAGCTGCTGTGGAAATTCAGGAAGACCAGAGGCTGTGGTGATCCAAAACTGGATGAAACATGGTGACTGTAGTTCCAGCATCTGGATCTGCAACATGACCAACAAATAGAGCAGAGGCTGCAGACAGGGGAATCTCTGTAAAATGTAATGAGGGAATTACAATCAGATCAGCCATGGTTTTGAAGAATGTTGGAGCAGGATTGAATGACTCGCTCATGCAACTTATTCAGATGTTTCTTTTAGTTCAATTCCTCTTCTCTCCCAGTGTCCCAGACTGGTGGGTAGTGAGTCACCTCCTCCTGTTTATGGGGAACATAAATCTGGGCCTCACTAGCCTCCAGATTTCCCTGTATCCCAGAATCGAGCAGTTGAGTGACTGCCTCCTGTTTCTCCCTGTTCCTGAGCAGCAGTTTGAATGCTCTGAATGATGTCACAAGGTTAAGAAAGGACTTGATAACAGGGAATTTCAATCTTGGAGCAGCATTACACAAAGGTATCTAGAAACGTCTCCACCAAACATTTTGTGCAGCTAGTCTGTTATTTTATTCCTGTCTCCTTGTATAAACAGGGTGAAACAGATACAACAGTGCAGTTTTCTGACAATACTCCCTCATATAGGGAAGACAGATTTAAAAAAATGAAAGATTTATGATCTATACCTCAGCAACTCTCATTCATTCCATCCAAACCTAGTAAATGTTCCCTTTTATTGTGTTATGTAAAATGATGTAAGGAACTGGTTAACTGAACCTATTTGTTTGGTGACTGTGACTAATGTCAGTCTCCATGGATTCTAATTATCCCAGTGGAGAGTTTCCATCTTTTAATGATAAAAGGGTTTCGATTCAATATGTTATCCCATAGTATGGGCGGGAGCATCACCGATAGCACTAACAGGGATCGGCTGCTCCAGAGAGAGGGAGAGATCAGAAACTGAGAACATTAGACTGGACAGTTCCAACAGTGGATCAGAATCTCAGAATGTTATACTGGAATGTTACAACAATGGATCAGAATCTGAGAACAATAGATTGGAAAATTCCAACAATGGATCAGAATCTGAGAACAAAAGATTGGAAAATTCCAACAATGGACAGGGGTTTATCCTATTATGTTTGGATGTTTTCTACATACTCTTGGTGGCCGTTATCATTCCGGATCAAATATGTACTTCACATTATTCAATGTTTTTATTATCCTATCCTGGCTATTGTTGGTGTCCCTGGTAAGTTTCACTGTCGATTTATCATTTGCATTAACCATGCGCGACTGTATTAATGTTCTTTTCATTTACTCTGTAAGTATTCACGCTCCAAACCACATCAAACAACAGTGAACTTGTGCATTCTTTCTCTCCTTCTTTAGTTCTGGTACTGGGCCTTGTTGGTTGACCTATGCACTTTCTGGTATGAACTAGGATTCATTGCATCATTGGCCTTGCCATTTTAATATTGAAAGCTTGGAGGTCACTCTGTTCTGGATGCAAACTCCATTTCCTTCCACTGACTCCATCTCATCCCTGGCCAATAACTGAGGCTGAAACAGACGAGTCACAACTACGGTGATCCCTTTGGCCACAAGCTGATTACTGACACCATATCCTGACCATTCCTAATTTTAACTATTGAGAACTGCAGAATATACTTCACTGGTTCATCCCATCTGCTGTTTGAACCTTCAGCTATGAAACACAGTCTTAATAAAGCCAATAATCTGCTGTTGCTTAACCAAATCTGAGTCGGTATTCCATGGCTTGTATCTAAATGCAACCAAAATCCCATCATTCCTGTACGGATTGCTTTATATTGTTGTTGGGTCTGGCAATGCCTTTACTTTAATATTCTCAAGCACGTCGTCACCTCTGTCTATGACACGGTCCTCAGTCTCCTTCGGTTAATGACACAAAACCCTGTCAGGTATTCACATTTAAACTGATTTCCTCTATGTCTATTCTCTCTCAAATAATAATTTTCATATCTACTGCCACCAACACACACAGACACACACACACACACACACACACACACTCCCTTATTTCATATTTCAGCAGTGGAGATACTGAGCCATACATTTGTGGGAGTCTATTTACAGTCACTTACTGCATGGGTTACACATCTTCCCGTGCAAGACATTTCTGTAGTCCAAGTATAGTAGCAATATACTGGCAAAGGTTTGCAATGGTCCCCATGTCCAGGTAGTCCAGTTTATAGAGTAGTCGACGAGCATGGTGTGCATAGCTCCCCATTCTGGCTAGTCCCTTGCCCCAGTTTATGGTGTCTTGGATGGAACTGTGAGGCAGATTCACAATTTGACGTAACTAACCATTTCAACTGATCTGGCAATAATTTTATTGAACGCTCTCATTCTTGTGATTGGACCCACCATTGTCTCACTTCTCCAGTTACTCCCACTCCCCTGTCTCCGTATCCATATTTTCACAACATGTTATCAGTTAATTAATTATTTGTTTTTCTGTACCTTTCCCTGGTGTTGTTTTTTTCACTCCCGAGTGGATCAAGTGCTGGCATTGTGAATCTCAGAAACAATGCAATGGTATGTGGCGGGCTGTTGCTCCAAGTTGGAAAGGGGGTTCCAGCAGCTTTGAGACACGTCCTTGAAACTTGGCCTGTGCCTGACCTCTGATGGCCTGTGTTTGTCCCTCTAAGTTGATTGTGCAGTCCATACCATGAGGAAACCCCTCGAGTATTATTGTCAAGGAACAGGAGCTGAGGAGCATCTGACTGCCTCCTGTCATGGAAAGGTTAGTGGAGGTGATGGAGATGGTTTACTGGAGGTTGTGCTGTGAGCTGCCTCAGACATTCAGGGAGACCTGAGGATTTGGTGAACCAACTCTGGATGGAGCATGGGGACTGTAGTTACAGAATCTGGGTCTGCAACATGAACTACAAATGGAGCAGAGGCTGCAGAGACGGGGAGCTCTGAAACCACAGAGTGAGTGTATGTGGGGAAAGGGATCTGCCAAACCTTCCTGTGTTTTAACGAGGAGACACACATCCTTTCCCTCTCCCCTTTAAATACACCCATGCAAATTCACCCTCTACTCCCCGCACACAAACACATGCCCCCTCTCTCACATGCACACACACTCTCCCCCTCTCACACACATGCATACCCTCTCTCACCCTCCCAAAGACACACATACTCCCCCTCACTGTTTCACAAACACACACACTGTCTCTCCCTCCCACAGACACTCCACCTTGTTTTCAATCACACACACGCACATGCGCGCAAAGACACACACACAAACACATCTAATCTGTCAGATGAATTTTCTTTTGCCGGTTTGTATTTCCAGATGCATTATATTTTTTCAAAAAAAAATACAATTTGGAGACAGTCAGTCAATACGATATTTTATTGACTACTACTTTGGAAGTAAACCTAGTCTGATTCCAGGTGAAGACACATACAGACTCCAAACAAGACCAAATGCCTAAAATACGTTGTCTTACTGGAGGGGTCACCTCCTTTACATCGATAATACCTGAAGGTATCTCCAGTCAGGACTTGAAAGAACTCTGGATTTGCATATTCATCAATCAAAACCTGCTTCTCCATTCTAACCCATGAAAGATTTAGCAGCCTCTTCGATGTGATCAATTCATGTGCATGTGTTGTGCAGTCCCTTCATCTTTTCCTTCTAAATTTTGTGCCTAAGGTCTTTTCTCTCTAACACCTGACGAAGGAGCAGGACAATGAAATCTTGTGTTTTCAAATTAACCCGTCAGACTATAACCTGGTGCCATATGATTATTGACCTTACTCAACCCAGTCCAAAGCTAGCACCTCCATATCATGGTTTTTTGATTGTTTAGCCAATTTTCTCTCCAAGCAAATAAATTGTTCTAACTCATGTGCTCTTCTCTTGCATATTAATCTTTCGACAAGCATTGCCTTCTTGAAGTCCAGATATAATACATCTTTCAGATCCCCGTTATTCAACTTGTTTGTCACACTTTTTAATTTAAAAAAAGTTAGGAAAATCATTCAAGCATGATTTATCCTGAATACAATCATGTCGACTTTGATGGGTTGTGGTTTGACTTTCAAAGTCTCCTGTTGTTAATTCCTTAATAACAGATTCGAACAATTTGTCTTCACTCGTTTGCTCATACCTTTCCATTCCCGATTGAAGTTGGTTATTCTAAGTTCTTCCCTTTCCATAACCTCGACAGTCCGTTTCAATTCCTGTGAAATAGGTACGAGGCTGAGAAAGATCGGCTCCAATTGCTGTGTAAGGGGCATGGGTGGCTGATTGGATTCATTCTGTTCCTGCTTTACACACAAGATGGGCTGAATGTCCTCCTGGTGTTCCTACACTATAGCTTCGATGTCTTACATGTCCTGCGCCTGTTCCTGACCAAGCTGCTTAAGATATCATTGTCCTCATCCTGTTGCACAATGACAAGTTTGGAGACTTATGGAATCTCCCTGCTGTTATGCCACATTTCGAATGTTGAATTGAGCAGGCAGGTTGCGTGGTCCACAGTATGTAGCTCAGTGGTTAGCACTGTTGCCTCCCAGCACCAGAGATCTGGTTCAGTTTCAGTCTCGGGTCATTGTTTGTGTGGATTATGCACATTCTCCCTGTGCCTGCAAGGGGTGCCTGTCGGGTACTGCAGTTTCCTCCCAAAGTCCCAAGATGTGCCAGTTAGGTGCATTGGGCATGGAAAATGTTAGGTTGCAGAGATTGGGTTGGGAAATGGGTTGGGGAGTGGGGTTTGTATGGTATGGCCTTCAGAGGATCAGCGTTTAGTCGATGGGTCAAATGGTCTGCTTCCACGCTATAGGGATTCTATGATTAACATCTTCATTGCAGAATTCAGTTGAGGGAATAATATCTGAATTAATACCAATACCCTTTCTTAGTGAGGAGATTAAATCTGTGCACATTACTCCAGAAGTGATCTCACTAAGACCATGTACAGCAGCAGCCACACTTGACCAGCCTGCTGTAAGATTCCTACTCAGGTTAGAGCAGGCTCAGCTGTCATGGGAATACACCATTTTGTTGAAAATGAATGGTGTGCTGACCTTCATTTCAGGATGTTTTGAGTACAGGAATAAGGGTGTCTTACTGCAGCTATACAGGGCCTTGGTGAGACCCCATCTTGAACATTGTGCAGTATTGCGTGCAATTTTGGTCTCCTTACCTAATAAAGGACAAACCTGACATTGAGGGAGAGCAGCGAAGGATGACCAGACAGATCTCTGGGATGACAGGCTTGTTGTGGGAAGAGGGTTTGAGGCGACTGTGCCTGTATTCCATGAGGTTTAGGAAAATGGGTGAACTATATAAAACTCTGACATGGCGAGACAGATTGGAAGCAGGGATGATAATTCCCCTGGGTGGGATATCCAAAACACGGGCTCACAGTGTTGGGTACAGCCAGGCCAAAGTGCGTTGAGATGAGACTAAATGCCTGCACTCAGAGACTCGTGAACTTGGGGAATTATTTTCCTGATCAGGTTATGAAAGCTAAGGTACTGAATATAAATAAAGATTTCAAGACACAGAAGGGATGAGGACAGTGCAGGAGTTTGGTTGTGGAGGTATAGAATCAGCAATAATTACAGGCAGTTATCCAATAATATGGCAACTGTATTCCCGTGGAACACCGTGTTATAGAAAACGGTGCAATATCAATAATGGGGCCAATGGGAAAAAGAGACTTCGGTGCGGACCCCCAAAATTACCAGTAAAAATCAAAACAAAAATAATAGTCAGCCTAACACAAACAATAGCACAGGCTGCATAAATATTTAAACTGTGTATTGTGAGGAATTAGTGCAGTAAATGTCACCCTTTAACACGACAGACACTGACTACAGCACTGTACGTTTCACCAAGATCTTCACCAGAAAGCGCGCGAGCTGACTGACCACGTGATGCCGAAACAGCATTCCAGTTCTCTCCTAGGTATTCCCCTCCCGGTTTGAAATAAAATTCCTTCTAAATGTAGACTACAAATCCCACATTCAGGCTGAATTTCAAGGCTTGCAGAGCGGATTACATTCCTGCTTTATCTGAACACACTGAGGGTACATTTGGCAGACAGAGGGATCCTGAGGCTGGGATTTGCTGTTCAGCTGGTGCCAGAGATGGTCTCCCATAACAGTGAATGGGAGCTCGCTTTATAAAGAAAGGGGATCAATTCACTAATTGTGTTGCAGCGAAATTGCGTTTAATAAGCACACCTTATTGGATAGCTGCCTGTATATTGAATGGAGGATCAAAATTTATGCACCAAAGGGAATACAGTAGTTCCTATTTTATATGTTCTGATGTTTAAACATACTAAAGGATATGAACACTGTGTGGGGAAAACTGAATTGAGGAGATTTTCACCATGAACTAGAATGGAGGGTGCTCAGTGTGTTGAATGACCTACTCCATTCCCGATGTTTCTGTGCAATCTGTGGGAAAGCTCTGTAAATGCTGTCACCAACTCCTAGATGTTAGGAAGGAGGTCTCTGCAGGGTCAATAAGATAGTGTTTCCCGTTCCAATACTGAGGCTGGTGCTGGGTGTTGTTTTATTCTTTAAGACCTCAGAGCAGTTGATACAGTAGAGTTTGTTGCTTGGCCGTTTCCGAGACCATTGAAGAGTTTTTCATATATCTGTGTGTCTGGAGTCACTTTTAGGCCAGACCAGGAAAGCACCCGAGATTCAATTCCTGAAAGTACATTGGGGAAGGAAATTGGCATTTACAATCGACATTGGCTTCAAGGTCACTGTTAATGACTCCAGGTTTTACATCTCGATATTTTATTATTTATAATGTCCACCAGCTTCCAGAACATTAGCGTGGTCTCGATTAGTAATCCAGTGATATTTCTACAACAGCACCATCTCCACATGGGGAGCTATCTGAAACCACACTGAGCAGGTTATTTCTGTGCTACTTTACAGATCTGTCAAAAAGAACTCCCACCAATGTGGCTATTGCAATGGGATTCAGGGCTTGGTAAATGGTCAGACAGTAGTTATTCCCTTGTTATGGGACTGGACATAGCTGAGTAAATTTCCACATTGCTAGGGAGATGTCAGAGTTGGATCTGGAATGAAACAGCTTCCCCAGGGACACGGCTTGTTGTGCAGCATAAGTCTTCAGTCCTATTGCAGGAATGGGGTCAGGACCCATTGCCTTTGTCGTATTTACTGCATTCAGCTGTTTCTTCATGTCACATGCAGTGAGTCAGATCGATTATAGACTGGCATCGGGTGATTCTACGGGCAGCATGGCGAGGGTGAGGTGGATCATCAACTCAACACTTCTGGCTGAGGGTGGTGCAGATAATACAACCATGACTTTTACACTGATGGACAGGGCTGTCCCGTTATTTAGGTTGGTGATATTTATGGAGTCCTCTCCCCCAGTGAGTTGTTTAATAGTCCATCGACATTTATGTCTGGATGTGGCAGCACTGCAGAACTTCGATCTGATCTGTTAGTCTTGGGATCATTTCGCCCTCTGTATCAGATGTTAGTCCTGCTGTTGCGAATATAACCGGTCAAGTGCGATAGCTCGAATGGATTGTCCTCAGGTTTAGGTACACATGGTTCCGACCCTATCATGTTCACCCGCACTCATCGCTGAACCATAGATCAGCTTGATGGTAATGGTAAACTGAGGGATTATCCTGGGGAAAATGTTCCAGATTGTAGTTGAATACAATTCTGCTGCAGCTGTGATTCTACCACATCACATGAATGCCCACTTTGAGCTCCAATATGTTCAATTTAATTCTACTGACTATCCCCCTGTTTATACCAAGACCCATTCACCCATCAGCCCTGTACTCAGTGTCTTAACCTGGTGTCTGATGTGGTAACACTTCAATTTTCCTATTCTCATTGTGCTGAGGGTCTCTTTCTGGTGTCACACCTCCAATTTGTTACTTTACTCAAACCCCTTAACATATGCATCTGAATCTTTTCCATTCCCCCCAATGCCATCTTCTGTGTTTGATGTGAATGTGTTCCCCTCTGTTTCTCTCCCTGACCAAGATTAAGAGTTCTGCAGTGTCAGTGATGCCAGATTTATGTAGTTTCAGATCAAGGAATTTGTGCACCTTGCATTATCGGTTACATCCAAGTGTATTCTGTGTGAGACAGAGCGTTTGAGCAGCTTTAACACACGTCTATGGAACTTGTTCAAAAACAGAAATTGCTGATGAAACTCAGCAGGTCTGGCAGCATCTCGTGGAATGAAAGCAGAGTTAATCTTTCAGGACCAGTGACCATTCTACAAAGCTCCCATTTTCTCCAGCAATTTATGCATTTTCATTTCCAGTATCCATAGTTATTTGTTTAATTGAAAACTTGTTCTGAGCCTATTCATATCTAGAGAAACTCAACAGGTCTGGCATCATCTACAGAGACAGAGAAACAGAGTTACTGTTTCAAGTCCAGTATGACACTTCTTCAGAAATGAAAAAGTATTGGAAAATGAGCTTTATAATACCTTGACAGATGTGGGGAGTGGGTTGACAGGTAAAAGAGGGTGTGGCAAAAGATAAACATGCTTTTAGTAGTGGTGAACGAGAAGACCATGTGAAATAGCTTTAAATTAAGATGTGAATAGGGAAAAGGGTTTCTCTCTATTGAGTGAAAGATAAAGAAGATGCAACCACAGAAGGTCATAGAGAGGCCAGGAGGGAGATTGTACGGAAATTGGAGAACAGTTATAATGGGGTCAGACTGTGAAATTATGAAATTGTACATTAACTTCTAAAGGCTGTAACGTACGAAAGTGTAAAGTGCGTTGTTACTCGACCTTGGGATGTGCTGCCTTGGAACATTGCAGCAGCCCAGGGCTGAAATGTTAGCATGAGAGCAAGGTAAGTTACTGAAATGGGAAGCAATGAGAAGACCAGGGTTATTTCTACAGACAGAGTGAGTGTGTTCCTCAAAGCAGTCTCTGTTTGGTCTCGCCAATATAAAGAGACTGCATTATGAGCAGCAATGACGGGAGATCAGATTGAAAGGTTACAAGTGAAATGCTGCTTCACCTGGAAGCTATGTTTGGGGCCTTGGATAGTGAGGAGGGAAGAGATGAATGGACAAGTGTTGCAGCTTCTGTAATTGCATGGGATGGTGTCATGGGGGAGTGGGGAAACGTTCGGCTTGATGGACAGTGACACAGAGGGAACGGTCGCTGTGAAATACTGACCGAGGACGGGAGGGGAAGATGTGTTTGATGATGCTGTCCTGCTGGAGTTGGTGGAAATGGCGTAGGATGAATATGTGAATGTGGATTCTTGTGCAGGAGGAAGTGTGGACAAGGAGGAACTATCATTGTTCTGGGGTGGAGGGGACGGATTGAGGGCAACACCGTGGAAGATGGGACAGTCATAGCTGAAGGCCCTGTCCACCAGAATTCGGGGATTTCTGGTTTGATGGAAAAGGAGGTCACGTTAGACACAGTTCACAGGAATGTGGCATTGTCAAACAGAAACAACAGAGATGGAGAAGCTTGGAGAATTGAGTCAGCCTCCACTGATCTTGTGCTCAGCCACAGGCAGAAGTTCCTTCTGAATGATTGAAAAGAACCAGGCATCTAATTTGAGGATTTCTGCCTCACATCTGGTCTGAAGCATAATGTGAAAATAGACCCAGAGGAAGGTCAGTGAGTATACGTGAGCAGACTTTCAAGCAGATATCCCAAACCGATCAGTAATTATTGTTTCTGTTGAAAAAGATGAACTCGATAAGCAGCGAAGCACCCATGGTTGACAAAGGCTCTCAAGGATACTATTGATAAGCATTAGTGGAGGGCCAGATGTAGGATGTTTATTTCAGGGAACAGAAGCAGATGCTTGGCATGAATTTCAGCTGTGCTTCCTGAATTCCCCACAGAAACTGCTGCCATTGCTGCTCCATCGTCTTCCCTGCTCGTGTCCCCTTCCTGATTCCAGGTTCTCCCTCTCAAATTACAGAGTACATTATCTTACCTTATGGTCCCCCCCCACTTCACCTGAAACTCTTTGATCAAGTCTACCTACTCTGCAGTAGCATCAAGCTGCGTTTTGTGCTGCCACTTTGCCTCTGGTCCCAGTGTGGCTCGACCTCTCCATTCATGCTGTTTTACACCCTCCCACTCACATCTCACTCAGGAAAGTTTCCATCTTTGAGTAAACCTTATTGAAAAGACCTCTCCCCTTTTACACTGAATTTACACTGTGATCCAAATTTCAAAAGTTATACTCAGCCTTCATCTCACTCTGCTAAAGGCAACTGCACGCTGACCGTGTGATACAAGAATTCCCCTTCTTATATGGTACAGGCCAGTGATGTGCTTTCACTGCAGAAATCATCACCCCATTTGGACAAAGCAATTCAGATGTTTCACCTCTTATTGGTACTCGTCACAGTTTCCTGCTGCCTTAGTATTATAACATGGAGAAAAATAAATCACAGTATGAAGCTTGGGCTGAATGTTATTTACCTGTCATTTGAATACTGTTTCAAATTTGCAGTGCTTTATCTTGAAATGCATGTTCGTAAAGTTATTGTCAGATAGAATGTAGGAGGTTGAGGGGTGACATGGTAGAAGTTTATAAAATCATGAGAGGTATGAATAGAGTGACCAGCCAAGGTCTTTCCCACGGGATGGGGGAGTTCAACCATAGAAGGCATAGGTTTAAGGTGAAAGAGGGGAGATTTGAAATGGATGAAGGATCAATGTTTTCACACAGAGGGTGACGTGTGTATGTGGAATGAGCTGTTAGAGGAAGAGTGGGAGATGCAAGTACAGCTACAACATTTAAAACTCATTAGGACAAACATAGGAATGGGAAAAGTTTAGAGGCATATGGACAAAATGCAATCAGATGGGACTAGTTTAGTTTGGAAAACCTGGTCAGCATGGACAAGTTGGACCAAAGGGTCTGTTTGTGCGCTATATGACTGTATCAATCTAGAAAGCGAGGAAAAGGGGAGAAAAGACAAGATATAGTCAATTGGCAAGAAATACAAAAAAAAGCAGCACGATATTTTCCGAGCATATAAAAAAAGTTCAAGATGAGTGTGTGATCTTAGGTGAAATTAATTAGGAAAGTATACTGAGGATAATTGGAGGGTGTGACTGAAGAATTGGCTACAGGGAGCAGACAGATAATTTACACCCATGTTTTATATCTTTCCTCACAGGGGAAGGCACAGTAAGTATTTCAATGATGTAAACAAAATGGTAATAGGAGGGAAGTTCTTGAACCATCTCTAACCAAAGGAACAAGGATTTTCTAACAGATAAGAGAAAGAGTAGACAGGCCAGCAGTAATTCATAGCTGGTTTTAAAAGAACTGGTCACAGTCTTGTGATCATGGCGCCCTCTCTATCAGATGTTAGTTCTGCTGTTTGTTAATGTAAGCAGTAAGTGCAGTAGCTTGAATGGGTTGTCATCAGGTTTACGTACACATGGTTCTGACCGTGGCATGTTCAACCACACATCATCACTGAAGCGGAGATCAGCTTCATGGTAATGGTAGACTGAGAGATTATATTGTGGTTGAATATAATTCTGCTGCTGCTGCTGCTACAACAGCTGCTATGATTTACAGCATCACATGAATGCCCAGTTTGAGATGCAATATCTGCAATACAATTCTGCTGCTTGTCCTCATTCGCACGGGGACACGGTCGTCCTCCTCCCCTGTACACAGTGCCCTATCCCAGTTTCTCATGTGGGAACACTTCCTTTTTTAAAAATTCTCATCCTGTTTGGGTATCTTCATGATGCCATGCCTCCAATTGTCGCATTCCTCAAAAGCATTTAACGTTTTCACCTGAATATTTTCCCCTCCAGTAATGCCATCTTGCCTTTAAAGCAAATGTGTTTCCCGCTGTTTCTCTCCATGACCATGATTAAGAGCTCTGTCGTGTCAGTGACGACAGCCTTATGTAGTTTCAGAACAAATGAATTTGTACACGTTGCATTATCATTCACTTCCCGGTGTATGGCTCTCCATGTTGGCCAGGGCGTGTGAGCAGCTTTGACACACATGTTTGAAACTTATTCAAAAACAGAAAGTGCTGAAGACACTAACCAGTCTGACAGCATCTGTGAAGTGAAAGCAGAGTTAATCTTTCGGGTTCTGTGACTGTTCCTCAAAGCACCCAGTAAGTCCAACAATTTTCGTTTTTGTTTCAGATTTCCTGTATCCAATGATCTTTGCTATATTGAAAATGTATTCTGTAACTTTTCATTTTTGAAGGAACTTAGGGGTCTGGCAACATCTCAGAGACATAGAAACAATGTTAATGTTTCAAGTCCAGTGTAAATCTTCTTCAGACGTGTAAAGGATTGGAAAGTGAGCGCTTTAGTATCTTGGCAGAGGTGGGAACGAGTGTTTGGAGGCCCAGTGTGAAAGACAAATGGGCTTTAAATTATGTTGAAAGAGACACAGGTATATAATGGGTGTAAATAAATGTGTAAATATTAGAAATTGATTTTCTCTGTTGAATGGAACATAAACACGACACGAACTTAGGGAGCCCAGGAGGGAGAGTGTACGGAAAATGGAGAACAGCCATAGTGGGTTCAGGCTGTGAATTTATGGAATTCAATATTACAGACTGTAACGTACCAAAGTGTAAAGTGAGGTGTTACTCGAGCGTGGGTTGTGCTTCATTGGAACATTGCAGCAGTCTGCATTTTCTTAGAATCCCGACAGTGTGAAAACAGGCCCTTCTGCACAACAGATCTATTCTGACCCTCCAAAGAGTATGCGAACCAATCCCATTCTCTACCCTAATACTATAAGGAGACCATTGACTATTGGACCTAACATCAACATCCCTGAACACAATCGGCAATTCAGCATGGCCAGTTCACCTAACCTGCACAACTTTGAACTGTGGCAGGAAACTAGAACACCCAGAGGAAATCAAACCCAGTTCCCTGATGCTGTGAGGCACCAGTGCAAACCACTGAGACACCGTGCCATCCAGGACCGAAATATTATAAGACCACAACTGTATACGAGCAGAAATGAAGCCATTCGGACAATCAAGTCTGCTCCGGCATTCGATCACGAATGATAGATTTTCAACCCCATTTTCCTGCTTCCTGTCAGTTATCTTTGATCTCCTTGTCAATCAAGAACTTATCTGAGTCTGTTTTAATTATACTAAATAGAACGTAGAACAGGACAGCACAGAACAGGCCCTTTTGGCCACGATGTTGTCCTGAGATTTAATCTTAATATAAAATATAGTAATTTAACCTGTGCACCCCTCAACTCACTGCTATTCACGTGCAGGTTCATCAGTCGCTTAAATGTCCCCAATGACTTTACTTCCACCAACAGAGTTGGTAATGCATTCCATGCTTTCACAACTCTCTGCATAAAGAACCTACCTCTGACGTCTCCCTTTTACCTTCCTCCTAAATCTTCAAAATATGAATTATCGTACTAGTCAATCCTACCCTGGGGAAAAGTCTCTGGGTATTGACTCTCTCTATTCCTCTCATTATTTTGTACACCTCGATCAGATCTCCTCTCTCCTCTTTGTCTCCAGAAAGGTCCAAGCTTGTTCAACCTTTCTTCATGAAGCAAGCCCTTCAGTCCAGGCAGCATCCTGGTAAACTTTCTTTGCACCCTCTCTAAAGCCCCTGTATCTTTCCTATAGTAGGGGGTCCACAACTGGACACAATATTCCGAGTGTGGTCTCACCAGGGACTTGTAGAGCTGCAGAAAAAAAAACTTTGTGGCTCTTAAGCTCAATCCCCCTGTTAATGAAAGCCAAAACAGCATATGCTTTCTTGATACCCTATCCACTTGCGTGGCATCTTTGAGGGATCTATGCACTTGCGCACGCAGATCCCTCTGTTCCTCCACACTGCCAAGAATCCTGTATTTAATGCTATATTCAGGATTCGAATTTGACCTTCCAAAATAAATCACTTCGCATTTACCCAGGTTGAACTCCATCTGCCATTTCTCAGCCCAGCTCTGCATCCTGTCTATGTCACGCTGCAGCCTACAGTAGCCCTCTATACTATCGATGACGCCTCCAATCTTTGTGTCATAAGCAAATTTACTAACCCACCCCATAACCTCCTCATCCAAGTCATTTATAAAAATTAAAAAGAGCAGAGGCCAAAGGACATAGCCCTGTGGGATCCCTCTCAACACTGTCCTCCAAGCAGAATATTTTCCATCTACAACCACTGTCTGCCTTCTGATAGCCAGCCAATTCTGAATCCAGATAACCAAATCTCCCTGTATCCCATACTTCCTGACTTTATGAATGAGCCTTCCATGGGGGACACTTTCAAATGCCTTGCTGAAGTTCACATGCGCCACGTCCACTGCTCGACCGTCGTCGACCTGTCTTGACACCTCCTCAAAGAAATCAATCAGATTTGTGAGGCATGACCTGCCCCTCACAAAGCCATGCTTTAATCACACAATGCTTTGCCAAATAGTCATAATTCCTATCCCTCAGAATTTTTTCCAAACTTTGCTGACCGCAAACATAAGATTGACTTGTCAGGGATTTCCCTATTACCCTTCTTGAAATAAGGAACAAAATTCGCCTCCTTCCAATACTCCGGTACGACTCCTGTGGAGACTGAGGAAGCAAATATCCTCACCAGCAGTTTAGCAAACGCCTTTCTCGCTTCCCGGAGCTGTCTAGGATAAATCTGGCCCTGGGGACGTATCTATCTTAATGTTTTCCAAAATTTCTACAACATCAATTTCATCAATCTTGATCTGGACCAGCTCCTCTAAGTTTTCATTTGCAGCAAGTTCCCTTTCACTGGTGAAAATCGAAGCAAAAAACTCATTTAGGACTTCCCCTATCTGCTCAGACTCCACGCATAAGTTCCCTACTCTATCCCTGATTGGCCCCACCTTCTCCCTAATTATTCCCTTACTCCTCACGTATGAGAAAAAAGCTTTTGGATTCTCCCTAATCCTTCTTGCCAAGCCTTATTCGTTCCCCATCATGGTTCGTCTCGGTC